>NC_044203.1:22335082-22505082 GCF_900880675.1 Sparus aurata
CCTTGGTTTTTCCTGGAGAAAAGCGTGTGTCTGTTCAGTCTGGGACAGCACGACAAGCCGGCCGCCCACCCCCCCTGCAGACAGCGCTGGGATGGGAACTGGGACAGACGTCTCAGACACGCACATGAGGGACACGCACACATAAAATGCACGTAGACTTAAGCCATGAGAGCACACGCGAAGGCTGGTAGGCACACACAGACACAGGAAAAAATGGTCATACACACACACACAGACACACATAGACACACACACACACACACACACACACACACACACACACACACACAGGAACAACTGTACAGGGATTCCCACAGTGACTGGGCAACATTCCCAACCGGAATGGGCAGCTCACTGGACTGGAAGACTAACATTACTCCAGGCGCACTCTGGATTAGATCAACGCTGGGAATTTCACACTGGGACGGGGAGATGGAGAGTGGGAGAATGAGGGAGACAAGGAGGTAAAAAAAAAAAAAAAAAAAGGACAAGAGAATAGAGGAGGCGGAGGTGGAGAGGGAGCTAATGCATAAAAAACCCTTCAATCCAATTAGGTTTAAAAGCTGACGTGGAGTGGAGAGGAAGAGTTGGAGTAAGTCTCATCTTAAGGGGTTAAAGGTAAGGCAGGATTTGCGAGGCGTACAGATAGTTTCATTGATACAAGGAAAAGAATTGGAGCGCCTGAGACATAGTAGCAGGGTCTCAACATCATGCCATGCCGCCTTGATAGTAGAGATGAGAGAGGCGAGGGGGGAGAGGAGTCTCTTGGTGTACCAAAGGAGACGGCATGAAAGGAGGAACAGATGAAAAGGGGGGGAGCGTACTTACTGGGCTCGCAGCACACGGTGACACGCAACTTCATACATGGCAGAGGAGGGCCTTCATCTGTGGGTAGAGCTGGAAGAAGAAGAAGAGAGGAGGATTTAAATACGCCGCTGATCTGTTAAACCCGACAAACCGCCTGTAAAGAGGCATTAGGATGTGCCGAGTGAAACTCTTCCATCAAATCTGCTCTTTGAGGAAACTGTTTTTCCGTCTCCACCATATCAGCACCTCAGAGAATTATCAAACCATCTCCCATCTGTGTCGCAAACATATTTCACACTTATTCGCTAAACAAACAATAAACTATACGATTGAGTGCGGCCATAAAGAGGATGCAAATGCTCCGATATCAACGCCCGATCACGGCCCTCGTGGGAAAAAGCCGGGGAAACATCAGCTGTATTAGCTGTCAGTTTAGCATCGCTTTCACAAAACAAATCTGCCCGGAAACTGCAGTTAAATGGCTTTATATATCTGAATTATTCACAAACAGCTGCTAACTCAACAGGGACCCACCAGACAAGCTGAGTGTATGATCGCTAACAGTCTGTCTCACTTTGTAGCCACAATTTTCGACTGATGAGATGGAGCACAGAATTACAGAGGGGGCTATGAGACGAGGCGTTGTCTGTGGTGGCCGGGAGGGCTCAAATCACAGAGAGGACGTGCAAAACAAGGAACATATCGTCAACAATTTGGACAGGGACAAATGCAAATAAATGCATTCTCATCAAGATACAGAAAATACACTTAGAAGTTTCTGAGGGCGGCTAAAAAGCTGATAAACAATCCTTCACACGTGGCTTGGCAGAAGATCACTGCTCATCAGTGACGTTGGAAGGCTAAGAGCTAATGATGTTTACTAATGGAGCTTTGACTTCAAGTCTCCTCCAGTCAAGCATGAGTCTTGCATCTTGTTGATATTTGAGCTTCACTGTGTAAGATGATCCACGTATGTGCAGGGTTTGTGTTCACATTCATCTGCTGAGGGGGGAAAGTTTCTCGAGTTCAAGACTTGAACGAGCAGGACTTTGTTACATCAGAGGGAGTTTTTTTTAAGCCAGTCGTGATCCAATATTTAACCCACACAAGGGTAGTGTGCAAACTTGAAACCTAAAGGGAAAATACGTAAAAATTAACTTTGACATGACCAGTGATGGAATGTAACTAAGTACTGTACAATTTTGAGGAATTTGCACTTTAATTATTTCCATTTTCTGCTACTTTATACTTCCACTTTTGATAACTTGAGTATTTAATCACTTTGCATGTTGTTGCATCATAGCCAAATTTGTGCATTTTTTAAGTTGAATAATTTTATCAGCAATCTGAAAAAACAAAACAGCAACTCTGATAATCAGGAAAATGCTGGATATCAGATCTGATGATCAGTCGGGCAGATGATCGATCGACCCACACAGCATCTATACAGTACAATCATACATTTGATGTCAGAAAGATTAATTTTAATAAGGTACATTCAATATTTAAAAGACTTTTACTCAAGTACTATTTGTTTGGATGACTTTAGAGTTATATTTTGACAGGATATCTTTACTTTTACAAGTTTTGGGTACGTTTTACAAAACTGATATGAATAATATTTGCATATGCATAGACTGGATTTTTCTAAATGTGCTTTTAGAAAAAAATATTCAAAGCAGAGTAGGTTTATTCGTCTTAAAATATATCTTGAAGGGATCTTAAACATGTGTTTTTTCTATTAATATCATTATCATTATGATTACAACTAACTTCTGTTTACGATTCGACATTGATTTTCATATGAATGTTTTAACATGTTACATTTCTTCTCTTTTCTTTTCTGTCTATGTTTGTGTTTCCCTAAATGCAGTGTAGTTCCCCTGTATATGTGTGTAGACAAACCGGTAAATATGTGCTTCATTTGTTTGTGCTTAATTTATTTGTGGCGTGTTTTTAATAAATCAAATGCATGTGTTGTCAAAGTGGTGAAGATTCAACCAGGGCATTGAGCTCTGTGTGCCAGTGACACCGTCCAATCACACGGTTCCACGGTAGGAGCAGCTGACTATCAGAGGATGTCAAGGTGTTTCCTGTTTGTGGGATCCACAGAACCACGGGGGCGTTCGTCAGCGGACCCAGAGACCCAGAGACAGTGGGATGTCAGTGTCGTAGTCTGTGGGAGCCGTAGAGAAGAGCTGAGCCCGGCTCAGACTGAGCCAACTAATGCCATTAGTGTTTCTAATACTATTGTACTGTTCTCCCGGGCTAATGCCATTATAGTGTCTCCAGTGCTGCGGGCCCATTCAGCGCACAGACCCCAGAGCCAGACATTTGGACCAACTTTACGCCTTATCTTTGATGTGGACAAAACACACACAATCGCTCTGAGCCCGATGTGGCCCGGCCGAGGGGGGGGCACCACCCATTGTTGCTTTTCTCTGAACTGGCCTGCACAACCACAATAGCTCAGTGTGTGTGCGTGTACATATATGCATGTGTGTTAGCATGTGTGTGTGTGTGTGTGTGTGTGTGTGTGTGGAGCCACTCTCTCATGCCCTCACAATGCTCCATTGTCCCTTGGACCGCAACAGTAATTTATGTAAAGATTCTTTCTTTCCCTTCGTCTCATCCATCCCTTTTCTCCGTCGCTTTTGTTGCTCTCCCTTTTCTCTTTCTCCAGTGTGGATTCCTCTCATCCGGCCTCTCTCGTTCCGTGCCCCCCCCTCTCGTCCTCCTCCTCCTCCTCCTCCCCTTCCTCCTCCCGTCCTGTACTGTCAGACTGTGTCCATCTTTTGCTCTTTCTCTCCCTCTGTCACTCCTCCACGCTCCTCTACCTCCGTCTGCTTCCCCCCCCTTCACTGTCGTCGCGTATTGATCTCCGTTTCTTCCTCCTACACTTTTGCGGTCCCTCTGCCTCTTTGTTGTCACCCTTCCATACCCGTGCATTCACTTGACTCTTTCATTCTCTGCCTTGTTTCATGTCCTCCCCCTCCTGGTCGGACTGACACCACAAGTTGTTAAAAGTGAGAAAAAAAAAAAAAAAAGGTCCACTGATTTTTACAGCCACTAAGCCATCTTCTGTCTCTCCTCTGCCTCCCCTTTTCTCCCTCCAGTGGTTTGAAATAAATGAGTGAGAGGAGAAGAGCACAGGAGAGTGTAGTCGGGAGAGGGGAGACCGCCGCCGAAATTGTGTAATGGCCTACAAAACATCAAATTAATGTCAGTCTGAGTGAATTTATGGAAAACATTAACGCCATCAGCCGCAGTTTGCTAACACTCAAAGCCTCATAAAAAACATATTGGCTGAAGCTGCTCGCAACCTTTTCATCCCTTGAAACTGTAGAGCTGCCCGGCAACCACACGGCCTCCAACACAGGTGTCTGTTCTCTTTTTGGGGTGTTTTACTTGGCTTTCAGTGTGCAGAGTCTGCAGCGAGTGTTCATTGCTATACTACAATTTTAATTTGTCTCAAAGAAATGAGGAAAAACACATTCTGCATATTAAAAACGCACAATATTGAGCCATTTATTGATGTTCGGCTCCAGCCTCGTGTCCATCAATGCTTTACGAATGTCTCCACACTGCATTTACTTTGGAAATCTATTCATAATCATTCTTAATAAAAGTCTGATGAAGCAGATTATCACACTGGGTCAAGGTGTTTGAAAGATATTGCACTATTTTCTCAAAGCTTGAATTTAGATTTTTGCTTAATGAGTCATGAATACGTGAAGTCATAGTGAAATGCCTGACATTACGGTCCTTGAAAAGGTTTGATGTCATTTCTAAAGCAAAAATTCCAAACATGAACTCGTTCCACCTTCCTAGTTCTAAGAATGTGCTACTCTAATGAATTGAAATTCTTATGTGCATTTCAACATTCATTTGACAGAACAAGCAATATAAAGGTGTCACCTTTAGCTTTAGGAAACTCATTGATTTCTTCAGAAAAAAGCCTGCATATTTCATAAAAAAATAAATACTTCGGGTCCACTGACAAGACAAACGGTCAGGTTATAAAAGGAGGTCAGATATTTCCTTAAATTGTATTTTTGGCCAGTAATTAGCTTTAGTACAGCTACTTGTTAAAAAAACCTAATTTAGCATATTCTATTCATGTCACAACGCCCCCTCAAGTGGTTGCCACTTTGTTGCACTTGCTACCGTTGCTAACGCTAGCTAGCAAACATTAACTTTTTTACCATTAGGTTGATGAGGGTTCTCAGTCATCCAGGTCACAGGTAAATCTGGGTGCTGTATCGGAGGCAACCGGACTTGTTTCAGTTTCTTCAAAATTAGCTAGCTTACGTTAACATTGCTAACGCCAGCTGGCTTACGTTAATGTTGCTGACACTAACTAACGTGGCTAACATTTGTTTGCTAATGCTAGCTCGCTAACATTAGGGGAGTACAGTACACTAGATTTAAAGCTGTAGAAATCAGCCATTTAAAAAAAAAAAGTCCACAAACTATCGAGACACCATGTGACACCAACGTTGTTATGTTATTGTCTGACAAACCTTGTTAGAAGCTGCAAGATTCTGAAACTAGCCTGTAAAAAGCTTTTGTATGACTGCTTGTTAACAAAAACAAACACACACAAACACACACACACACACACACACACACCACGTTCTACTCACAGCTGTAGTAGTAGTGGCGCCCCGGCAGAAACTCAAACCCCAGCGAGAAGGGGGTGAACCTTTGGATCTTTTCAGAGAAGCGCACTGGTCCGTAGGGAGCGTGAGGGGTGTTGCACTCCCACCTCTTGATGGCCCCTCTGGTCTCCACGCAGCCCTGAAAAGAGGCCTCTCCCACCAGGTAGAGGGCCAGCGTCTCCGGCGGAGCGGGTCCCTGGGCACCCTTGCTGGGGTAGTGCGGGCAGTAAATGTCCAGGTAGTCGTTCAGATTCACCTGGATGGACAGATCTCCTGCCGTCAACCTGGAAGGAAGAGCGACAACGGCATTAATATTTCACCTAATGATTACACTGAGTGATACATGACTGAGGGCGAGAGAGAGGTGGTGATTAGGCGCAGACAGACAGAGGGAGAAAGAAGACGGATGACAGGTATTCCATAATTCCTTTCATGCCTGGAGGAATGTGGATAGTCACAGCAGCTGGATAGTTCATCAATATTACACATAACAATTACATGGGGTGATAAAACGAAGTTGTGCAGGTCTTAAAGCACGTTTAAAGAGTTGATGTATCACGATACGACTCCATTTTCTTCCAAGGGAGCCGGGTTGAGCGACAAACGCTTCCTCGTATGCTAATCAGAACCACTGAGAGGAGTTCAGTGCAACATAAACTCGACTCCCACTGTTTCCACTCTCCCTCCGCACGCCACAGATATACACAGGCGTGTACCAACTTATGCGAAACGTGCGTGCGCATGCACAACCATGTCTTCAGTCAAGGTTGACTGGCTTTGGGCATAACAACAGCTCTGGACAAGACAGCATCATTAGAACAGAAGAGATGCATAATGCATGCTCCTATAGACTGCAGAGTCTGACTTCTGACTTGTCAGGCTACAGTAGAGACACCCATGTACAAACTAATACGGAGAAAAAGAAGATTAGAGAGGGACGCAGATGTAGGACAGGGGACGAGAGGTAAATTTAACGCGAAGACTAGCAGCAGTTCGAGGAGACACAGTGCACGAGGAGAGAGAAAAGTGTGACAAATGGAGGGCAGCAGTGTGAGTGATGGAGTGACATGAAATGGAGGCCCAGATGAAGACAGAAGGAGGCTGACGAGAGAGAGAGAGAGAGAGAGAGAGCTGTTGAGACGGGTTAGAGCAGAGAGCTGGAAGCCGAAAAAAAAGGAAAATGAATAAAGAAAGGAAAGTTGGATGAACAGGTGGAAGGAGAGAGAGAGAGAAAAAAGGAGAGTAAAGAGAGAAGAAAGTAAAAAGTGTTTTAATTAGCAACCCCAGAGAGTCTGAGTGCAGACACACAGAGAACAAGAAGAACAACGGAGTGGAAGACAGAGAGGAGACGGACTTTAATTGGTCTCCTTTTCGCATGGAGTGCATGAGAGAAGAATGAGGGGCAGAGTGTGGCTTGGGCAGAAGGTTCAGGTCCATCAGTGGGAGTCTTTATAGAGGGGTGACAGAGCGGAGGAGAGAGGAAGGGAGTGCTGGGAGTCAGCGAAGGGGAACATGGGGGGGGGGGAGAAGCGGTGGTGGATGGCGGAGTAGTCTGGAGTTAAGTAGGTGGACGGAGAAGAAACGAATAAATGAGAGGAAGAATGAGTGCAGGGAGGAGGAGGAGGAGGAGGAGGAGGAGGAGGGAGACAAAACTGAGGAAAAGTGAAATGAAACAGTTAGACATGACAGGAAGCAGGAGGCCGTGATGGTCCAGCAAATCTGCAGAGGGTCTCAAAGATGGATGGAGCAATGAGAGGAGAAATTGTCAGAGATAGAAATCCACATTTTCTGATAACTTTGAGCCAGCGTGTGTCGAACAGAGGTGTGTATTTCTGAGGGGAGATAATGGAGCAGAAAAGGAGGAGTGAGTGTGTGTGTGTGTGTGTGTGTGTGAGAGTGTGTCCGTGTCGTGGGCATGCAGGTGAGACCCCGGAGGCAGGTCTCACTAAAGCTGCTTCCTGCTCAATAGCCAGCGCGCGGAATTGGCGATCTATCAACGGGACAGGACACCATCGATCAGGATCCCTCGCTCAGGACACACACCCACACACACACGCGCACACAGACGCACGCTCCCCTGATCAATATCCCCTTATGCGCGTGTGTGTGTGCCTGCGAATGTGTGTGCGGCCTCCTCCGATAGCTCTATTACCTGTGTGTGCTAATTACAGCCGAACAAAGGCGCTCGATTGTCTGTTTAAGAGAACACAAAAGCGCGAGAAGCCAGTGTAAGCAAGCATGCATGCACACACACACACACACACACAAACACATGCACAGCAGCAGCAGTTTACTCTTTGTACTACCTGTGGTGCTTTCCAAAGCTTCTCTGAGGCTAAGAAATGTTTACCTAGGTGCACCAGCTGTGGACCTGTGTGTGTGTGTGTGTGTGTGTGTGTGTGTGTGTGTGTGTGTGTGTGTGTGTGTGTGTGTGTGTGCACGAGCGTATGTAATAATAGTCGTGTGCTGTGTCAACATGCTGCACCCCCCGTTATACATGTCAGTCACCTCAAGCTTCTTCTGCACTGCTCAAGCCCTGTTCCCTCCCCCTCCCGATTTACATTCCTCCTCACCCCTCTCCTCTCCTCGATCTCCTCTTTGGATGACACTCATCCTCGATCGAGTGCTTCAGAGAGGGTGCCCTCCTATTTCTGACTCCATCCTACATCCCCCCCCCCCCCCCCCCCCCCCCCCCCCCCCCCACACACTCCTTCCTCCCACAAGCCTCCAACCCTCGGCCTGTGCCATATGTATGCCAGCAATTACAGAGACGGTGTGCTCCACTGATGTCAAACTGTCATCCCTCTCTCTCTCCATCTCTCTCTCCTCTTCTTTCCCTTTCTCTACTCTCCGGCCCTGGTAGGCTTGGGTACGCCCTAATTACACTCCGCATCATCCCCTCCCTGCCAGCCGCCACGCAGCAGAGCAGTGACAGCGCAGGGGGCATCATGGGAGCACCGGAGGAGCAGTGGGTGTCAAAGCACAGAGCGCCGGAGCAGCCTATCATGGGGGAGTCCAAAAAGAAAGGATTGGTTCGGTTCCCTGTGCTGGAGCAGAGGGGAGAGGGCACACACGCGGCACATGTTCACACGCGCGCTCGCACACACACACACGAGAGACATAAACGTACTTTGGGAGAATAAAACATGCTCCCATCCCCTCACGCCTAGAGGGTGATCAGTGACACCCTTCTGAGGACTGGTGCAAGCTCTTGGTTGATAAAGAAAAAATCTCAGCGAGCTGCCGAATCAAAACCAACACGCTGGGCTCTTCAGTGGAGAGACTTGAAAAGGCGAACATTTATCCTTTTTCATAATTGCAGGAAATCACATTCAAAGACCGAACGCAACCGATGTGTGTCCTTGTTAACGTACACGCCCGCAGAAGCGCATATCCACGAGTGTGCGTATGAGGGTGGTTTCTCCTAATGAAATGCAGGGGGTTGACTGTGGCAGAGACCTTTGATCCTTTAATATGAGAGAATAATTAAAGGAGCAACAATCCCACAACACGGCTTCAGGAATACAGAACAGATACTCGATCACGCACAGCAGCTGCACACTATGCATACTGAATACACTTAGGCACTTAACGCAAGTGCGGCACATAAACATGGGGGATAAAAATATTCTACTACAATGAAAATGCTAATAACATGCTTACGCTGTGCTATGCATCCCAAATGAATTCAGAAATGTATACTGTTGATACTGGAGTTTTGATAAACATGCACTAAGCAGCCTGCAGTAAAAAGAAAAAAAAAAAAGTCTGCTGGCTCCTTGTAGTGGTGATGGGAGGCCGAAAGGCTTGGTGGAGCCTCAGTTCTTCACAGCAGGGCGATCGCTAGCTGTGGTCACTATGCTAACTGGGCACAGCACGTCGTGGTCACCGTGCCTTGGCCGGGCATAGCATGACACAGCTTCAGCCTCTAAAGCGGGCGCTGTAACAACACTTCTGGTGATACGGGAGGATCTGTGTTGCTCTCTAGCAGGAGAATGAACTGGTGAAATGGCATCGTTTATTTCAGTTTTTTTTTTGGGTGCACCACATGGGTGGGGTTAACCGCACGATGACAGACGAGTGGATAGATGTCAGGTGAGTCATTGACATCAATGACTGAAACAACAACAGTTTTGACATACGGACATACTGATTGTCTTAGTGCTCCGGGTTGGCTCTTGGTTGACACAATTAGTCGTCATAACGGCCCCATTCACACCAGCGTTCTCAGCTGCCAAATTTCAGACCGAAACCATTTCATTGAAACAGAGAAGCTGCCAATCAGCGCTTGCTCGGGCAGAGCAAATCTATGCAGGGATTTAGAGTTTCGCTCCGTTGAACTTTGGCACAAATAATTACGATTCTAACCTTTAAGGGGAGGGAAAACTGGAGTTGTATAAGCTTTGTCGCACCGATACATTTGACATAACTCTGCCGTAGACTGCACAGTTTGCAGTCAGTGGGGGTGTGTTGTTGTCCATCAGCAACTTTGTTAGCTGACAAGTGTGCTAGCTTACCCAGCTAACAGTGCTAAAAACAGTTTACATTTCGGAGATGAAATCGTCAAACTTCTTTTTCATTTTCAATTCTAACTGTTACATCTAATGTTATACAGGCTAGTTGAACACGGTGGTCCGGTCCATTCTATGTTTTTGCTGGGCTCATTTTATGGAGCTAGGCTACTGCTTTGCTATGCTAGCTACCAAACAGCGACATCTGTTAGGCAAAGTGCTACTGCTAGTTTTGGGTAAAGTCAAGCTTTTGTTGTCTTAAGTTTATGGGTCAGCACATAAATTATGTTATAATGTAAGTGAAATTATGATATGAAAGCATCAAACGTCGCATTTTTGAAACAACATCATGAAAAAAAAAAGATTCTAACTGTATGTTAACTACGTAGCGTTGCCAGGTGAGAAATGTAAAACTATCGTACCAGAGGACTTAAGTTATCGGATTTTAGAGGAAATGAATATGTGTCCTAACTACAGGAAAAAAATACTACATGTTTAAATAACTGGGCTTACAACTGCATTCAAATGAGTGTCAAGCGGCAGAAGGAGAACGGCAGGTCATAATCCTCATCATCAGACACCAAGCACGATTGGCTGAATGGAGCTCATGCGAGACCTAGGATGTATGTTTTGCTATCCTGGTCTAAGGCCCATTTACATGACAAAAGCTTTGCTGAAAGCAGAAACTGGTGATTCCTTATCCGTATTGCCAGTTTACATGATGATGGTAAGGGCGCCATTTTGAAAAGATTACACTCTGGAACTCCGTTTTCAGGCCCCAAAACGCTGTCGCCATGTGAACTGATGGCCCAAACTCAACAGAAGTTTACCATTTTACGCAAAAACTATTGCCACGTAAACAGCTCCTAATCACAAATATTTAGTGGAGTCATTAAGAAGGGACTAGAAAGGGAATGATGAAAGGCTAAAAACTGACACATTTCTAACAAGCGATCACACCTGAAAACCAAAAAAAAAGAAAGAAGAAACACAACCTGTGATGTTGGGCAGGTGAATAAAAGCGGGCTTTGGAAGCTTTTCACAGGGAAAAACAGCTCTGTTCTGTGGGGAATAATTACTGGAAACTATGTGAGAAGTTTTACGACAAAATGAGCCCAAAGACAGGCCGGGAGGAAAGGGGGGATGAAGGTAGAACTGAAGAGAGAGCACATTCTTTCCCTGAGGTCTCCGGAGCATGGGTGACCTCGTGCTCTACAGGCTATCCTACCTTCAGAGGCAGGGAGGAAAGGAACAATACAACTGTGAAGCCGTGCAGCAGAGAATGAGAAGGAAGGAGAAGAGAGACTTCATCTGCGCCATTTTCCTCTCTCCCACTGCATCTTTCTCAGCGTGGTTGTAAAAAAACAGAGCAGAATCAGGACAGCCCCTCCACCACCACCACCACCACCACCAGCACCACCACCCGTCTATTAACTGTACCCCCCTCCACGCCCACACAAAGCCATGCTGTGTCCAGAGCCCAAGCACCAGTGTTGTGTCTAACCTGGTGCTTACTCCCCTCAACGCGCACAAACAAGGACTTCACCCCCCACCTCTGACCATCTGGGCCCCCCCGCCACCCCGCCCGACCAGCTGGCTGAAAAATCCCTTTACCACCCCCCTCCGACCTCACACCCTCGAGACTAGACTCTCCATGTCATCAAACTGTGGCCAGAGACGGCTATCAACCGCTCCGCACGGAGGAGGAAAGAGGGACTTAAGGGGAGCAAGCTGTTGCTCTTATCTACTCTTTCCTGTTTGGTATGCTTACATGGAGTGTGTGTGAGTGTGTGTGCTTCCTTCAAGGTCAGCAGGAAGTGTATCTCTGCTCTACGTCAGACCTTTTTGCTTTCTTTTCTGTGACTCTTAGACACCAAACGTGGATGGTATGTGAACTTTCCTATCTTTTTTTTTACTCCACCTACTTGAGTCATAGGTTTTCTCTTTACATGCGCACACCGAATTAATATGCATTAGGATCTTGGCAGTTGAACAGTTCCCTGTGCTGTCAGACAAACCCAATGCTCTGTTCTCATAAGAGGAGAAGGACACAAGCGATGTGTATCGATATGAATTTGGTGCGTAAGCGCTGGCGACAATGGCCTGCGGGTGATGAGGTGATTGGTTGCACCTTTTCTTGCCCTGCAGCCTCCACTGAATGACCACAAGGTACAGGGTATTCAAACTGTGTGAATCAGCAGGCTCCCTCCTGGACCCACGTTCCCTATCAATTTACACACACTGATAAAAACACTCAAAACTACGCACACACACACTCACACACACACACGCACCTGCTGCTTCAGGCTCTGAAGGAGTCCAGGCCTCAGGTAAAGACAGACCCTATTTTCTGCCTGTTATGGCATAGGTCCTCTTATGTGTGTGTGTGTGTCTGTGTGCGTATGTGTGTGTGTCTGTGTGCATATGTGTGTGTGTCCATTCTGTTGGACTCAGCAGCACAACAGGATGTATAGCCACGGCCGTCGGAGCTGAGGAAAATTGCATGATTTCGGGCCCACAGGAGCCATCAGTATGGAAACCAATCCATCGGAACCATTTTGATACGGCTGCAGGTCTGCAGAAACCATCATCCCCCTTTGTGGCGGAGCCCTGTCATGCATAGGCACCGCTCACCATGTGTGGTCTTGGTCTGATCCTAAAAATAAGCGTTCCAGTGACTTTTCTGGGAGGTATGAAATTACTGTCCACAATATAAATGGACAAGAGTGCAGTCTGGCAGCCTCTGGCTCGTTTGTATTTCTCGACCAGAAGTGCTGCGTGCTGAAACGTTGCCTCACTCTGCGCCCCGCCTCAGCATGGCGGCAGCAGAAAGTGTGGCCTGACTTGACTCCCTCACCTGCTCCGCGTGGAGGTGGCCACTCTCGTAAGAGGAGCGTGAGGGGGGAAAAAAGGGCACAAGGAGAAGAGTTTTAGCTCTCACGCAAAGAAGGCTGTCAGGGAACGAGTGCGGCAAAAGAGATGTGGACGGGCGAGAGCGGGGTGCGCGTACGGCGTGAGGTGTGCGAGGGGGTAAATAAGGTCAGACGTGCCGTTGCTAGGACAACAACCAATCCAGAGCTGGGACTGGAGCCAAGCCGATGCCCCACCCATCCATCCTTCGCTCTCTCCGTCTTTTTTTCCTGCATCCCTCCGTCGGACTGCCTTAACCTCAGAGTAATGAGTGCTCTCCATGTTTCTGCAGTCTAAATGGAGCTGCAGTGTAAATACAGGGCTGATTTGTACAGGTGCCAGTTTGGGATACATAAACCTGAATATAGCTACAGTACCTCACTGCTCAGACGCTGACAGGAGGGGACGGAGGAGCGAGGACGACAGTGACAGCTATGATGGGTGGACACAAGAAGCAATGACTCAAACTATTTATGAAATCTATCAAAGTGTATCGCTACAGAGTGACAGCAGGGCTGATCCGCTGTGTCAACATCATCTGTCTCATGTTTATGTACCAACTTTTGCTGTTTGGGCTCCTTTCAGATTCGCAGATAAAAAGATGGTGTAGACAAATTAATGGTATCTCTGTAGCAAACACCACTCATAGAAAGGTTGGTCCTGTTGGGTTCACGCCAGCATAGAGCCGCAATCACGGCCCTTCCGGTAGAGCTCCACGGGACCTTACATCGGAGAGATGTTCGTCATTTAAAGATTATTTTTCGACTTGAGAGAGTCGAACTAAAGAAATGTTAGACTTTAACAATACATACTTATAAAGACTACAAACCAAGCAGTCCCGTAAGTGATGTCGTCTCTGGATGCTCACCAACACCAGTCACTTAAACACTGTAGAACTGCTCCTGCATCTTAGCGTGCTAGCAGAACCGACTAACGACCCTTTCACATACCTGCTGTTGTCATCACAGACAGATTTATTATGATTGTTGTCTTTGTCAGTACTTTTCTGAGCTGATGTTGAGCGAGACAATGTAGTTCACTAAACGGCTGCTTTATTGTTTGAAAAACTCTCTTTTTGATAGACATACATAATATGTGTAACTCATTGCTGTCGTCATGCTGTCCAAATCGTTTCCTAAATAAGGTCCACTGGAAAGGGCGTTACTTCGACTCTCCATGGCGCGGGTGGTGTATTTTGAACATTAATTCAACCAACAGAAAAATTATCTTAAAATATACACAGAATAATAAATTAGAACCCTGGCTGATAATCGATTTTTTATATTTCTGCTATCGAAATGTTGGTCGATCTACATACATTTTTGCAGCGATCCCTCAAATGTGGTTAATGTGAAAACGTGTGGCTTTTCTACATTTCATATCACTACACGCCGAATGTGATTTATGCCGTTCCTCAGATAAACCAAGCAGTTTAAAAAACGTTACCCTGGGCTCTTTCACTATTTCAACGCGATTTACACAACAAACAATTCATTAAATAAGCAGATTAATGAAAATAAATAATCAGTAGTCGCACTTTGTCATCTCTGCTCGTCTTCTCAGAGCAGCTTGTCTGTGATCATTTGACCGCTCTGCTGTCAGCTGCTTTAAAAACTCAAACCAAAAGCACCGTTTGCCCCTTCTCTAACAGACAACAAATGCTGCCAATTGACAATTAACCAATTATGACCCATCTTTATAGCAGCGTTTATACTTGCTGATGAATCAGTAAAATGTGTTTTTTCAACGAGACGGTGTTATCTTTCACATCAGAAAAAAAAACAACTGCTTTTTATAGCCACTCTTTATAGTTTCGTTCTTGAAAAAAGTTCTTTTATGTTCTTTGTCGTAGCAGCGCGGCCTCATCTGTTATATTAACTACTTAACTACACTTATCTGTGTCTCGGGTCTTTCAGCGGGGCCCACCTGTGTAAGTGGGTTAAGGAGGACATGCCAGCAGCTACGCCCCTTAAAAACACGGAGACGCGCGCATTTACTCATCCGCACTCTTCACCACAGTGAAAAGGGCACGCGCGAGAAAGCAAACAAGCTCGGCCAATAAATCAGACTTGGCTTTGAGAATCCATCATTTAGTAAGTGGGTCACACTTTTGATGCCGTAGACACTCTCTCTATCCCATTCTTGCACTCTGTTTCTGTCTCTCTCTCTCTCTCTCTCTCCGGGATGTGAAGGTCAACGCTGGACAGGCAGCAAGCGCGCTCGATTCATCCCAGGTGTGCCTTCCCCTCTCACTTTCCCTCTCTGTCTGATTATTTGGTGGCTGTTAGCAAAAAGAATGGCCATTTTGGAGGGGCTGGAGCAGTCAGTCACACACACACACACACACAAGCGCACATTTAAGACATGTCAAGGAAACCTGGCTTAACACATCCAACAGGCCTGAATTATTTAAGCAGAGTGAAGGAGAGGAAAGGAGAAGATGGAGGAGAAAGTGAGGCAGCACGCGAGTTAAGGAGTAAATAGAGTAAAGCTGGCCTCTTTCGGTCCCTCCGACTCCCCCCCCCCCCCCCCCCCCCCCCCCCCCCCCCGAACTTATTAAAAAAAGAAAAAACTTCTATATTTGGTTTCACTCCAATCTGCTTTTCTTCCGCCACATCTTCAGCAGGGTCTCATTTCCTTCCCCACACATCTTCTCGTCCTCCTCTCTTCCCTCCATTGCTTCTTCCACCACCATTTCACCCTCCTCCCCCACTACCCTCTGCCCGCCTCCCCTCTCTCCGTCTTTCTCTCTGTTTATCTAAGCACTTTCACGGTCACTGCTTTGGAATCCCAGGAGTCTAAACTGGCCCCTTCGCTCTCTCGCCCTCACTCGCAAAGCCCCGATCCATGCCTCTCTCTGCCCTCTCCATCTTTCTCCGTCACATCGGTTAAGATTCATATCGCTCCGTGCGTCGGGGGCATGGACGGTCCCCCTGATTTCCCCCCCAAGGCAGCCAGCTTTGTCCTGTTCTAGTCACGCACAGCCAGCAGCCCACCCGCCCCGCCCTCACACACATATTCACACCAGAGGCAGGACACTTACACTGATGGACCATATCAGTCTATGTGAGAGTGAAGATGTTACATTTTCTCTTTTAAACTCTGTCTCTCCCGCATCAAGGCTACTAAATGTGTGATATTTATAAACTTAATACAGCATACTCAGCTGTAGCCTCACAGCACGTGTAATAAAATTCATGCTTCTAACATTTAAGGCTGATATAACCAGATGCCAATTTCTGCCTTAAAGCCGGATGCCCCTGAATTTCTTGGAAAGGCAAACCGAGTTCCACAACACTGATGAAGGGTTTAGACACAATAAGAGGGAAGCAGGGAGGAGGAGGAGGAGAAGGAGGAAGGAAGTGGTGAGGGTCACGACGAGAGAGGTGCAGACGGCGGTCTCACACAGTGCTAACAACAGCCTGACACTGGACTGGGATTAACTGATTAATTTGGGATTAAAAATGACTGGCCGCTACTTAAAGTAATGTACCACAATGACCCAAAATTACAAGATTAACACGCACGAGGTACAGTGAGGGCTTGAGTGTTTTTTACTTGATAGTCAAATCGGCTCCAAATAACACTAGAGAAGCCCACTTGTTTAGGTATTCAGATCAACACTGCAACAGAAAACACAAATTTCCATCCTGAAAGGATTCCATCTGGGAAACTTTCATGACTTGGCATTTGTCACCTGGTGTATTTTTTTTAGGGGGGAATACACAGATTAATCCCGCAATCATAAACACGGAGCGTCTGCTCCAGTGTTTTTGAGAAGCGCGCTGCGTACAAGAACTCCATTTCCAGCTGAATGGGGGAGCAATGAGATTCATGAGTTCTCCTGCTACAAGGCCACAGCTATGGAGATTTGGGACAGGGCTATTTCCCCTCTTCCATTCAGCACAAAAACACCAACACTACTCTGGATGCTCTCGGACTGTGAATTACAAGCATCTGATCATTTCTGATGAACACAACAAGACATACTCTGGGACTCTGACGGATAGCACTTCATAAAAAAAAAAAAAAAGACAGTTTACGTAAAAAGATGTGAAAACAAACAACTTAATCAACCTTAAAGGGGAAAATCTGCCAATTTTACACACTGAAAGGTGCAATATGTCCAATTGCCTACCTGTTGGATTCATATATAAAACATATAAAGGGCAGCATATCACTCGATCACCTGCCAACTGTGGCTGCCATTAGCTAGTTAGCTCGTGTAGCTGTTTATATTTGTGTGGGAGCTTTGGACCAGGACGGGCCAGGGCTAGCTGGTTAGCATACAAGCTTTAGTTGATATCACTGCAACAATTTACACAAATAATGTCAGATTATTATGTAAGGTTTTTTTTGAATGATTTCAACTACAAGTGTTAATGGGTCTTGAAAAGTACTACCTCATGTTCGAAAAAAGTAGTATAAAGCCTTTTGTGGCTCCAGAGGAAGCTCCATTTAATCTGATAAATTGCCTCAAATGGTGTCACTTGGGGGCTAAATTGCATTGTGGGTAATGTAGGCGCCAGGTTTTGAAAAGCTGTTGGACTCATTATGGATGGATCAAAATTGATACAACAGAAGCAGATATATCGCCTTTTTTATTCCACACATTCTCCTTCCTTTTTTAAAACCTGGCACCTACATTACCCACAATACAACCTAGCCAACGAGTGACATCCCTGGAGGCAATTTAGAGATTACATGCAGCTTCCTCTGGAGCCACAGAAGGTTTCAAACTAATGTTTTCAAATTTAAGGTTGTTCTCTTTAAGACCTGTAAACACACTTTAAGGTGTAGAATTGGTGGCGTTACCCTTTAAAGGAAAGGTAGGTTTAGTGTTTGTTCAGCTTGTCCAATACTCTGCACACTAGCATGTCTGCAGCAGTCACGCATTCACCACGCTGTGCTAAAAAATGTTGGATACAGTAGAAGGTAAATCTAATCTGGCTGCACAAAGAACTAATTCTGAAACAAATGTACACATTCCTTTCCAGCTCATAAATAAAAGATCTGATTGGAGCAAAAATGTTGAGAAAAGAGGAGGGAAGGGCAGAAAAAAGAACAAGGAGGCAGAGAGAAAAAATAGCAGTCAGAGTACCGGGAGACAGGGATCAAGCTGCGCATTACTGCACACCCTGAAATCATGTGGTACTGGTTATTGCTACAAAAATAACACATCCAAATATGCTGGCGCGTGCACGCACGCGCACACACACACACACACACACACACACACACACACACACAAACCCATATCTCATCATCTTACTGTAAACCTCAAAAACTTGGGAGCTCGGGTATGTTTGAATAAGCAGATGAAACCACATTCCACTCATATTTTCTCCTTTTTTTACTCAGGTAAAGACACCCTACTGTTACATTACAACATGAATAAACATATGCTTAGTCAACACACATACACACACACACATACCAGAAAGCAGTGTCAGATCTAAATGGGGTGTGATTCCCACTGGTGCTCTCCCAAGAGTCCGAGCAGCCATGTGTGAGTGTGTGTTCAGGCAGGGTGATGGTACTACTGGTAGTGTGTGTGTGTGTGTGTGTGTATACATATATATATATATATATATATATATATATATATATATATATATATATATATATATATATATATATATATATATATATATATGTATATGTACATATATATATATATATATATATATACATACATATACATACATATATATATATATATATATATATATATATATATATATATATATATATATATATATATATATATATATATATATATATATATATATACATAATGTATGTGAGTGTATACCTGTATACAAGCCTGAGCCTCAGAGTGTATATGTGCGTGTGTGTGTGTGTGTGTGCTGGTAGAGAGGGAGGGGCTGAGGAGAGCGAGAAGGGAGGGGTTCGCTCGCTCCTCACGCCCGCTTGTGACAGTGATAGTAATACCTGCTGACATCCTTTCTTCCCTCTCTCCCTCTCTCCCTCTCACCTCATCCCTCCATCCCTGGGGGCCTTCCCGAGCTGTTTTGGGAGTTGAAATCTGTTGACTCTTTCCCTACCATCCCTCTCCTTAACGCATTCTCCATCCCTCGCTCCCTCCACTGCAGGTCTAATGTTTTTACAATCTCTGGGGGCTGAAGCAGAGAGGGAGTGTGTGTGTATATTCATATGTGGAGTGTGTGCGTGTGGTAGTCCAAAAAAGCAACAAGAGAGGAGGAATGTGTGTGTGTGTGTGTGTGTGTGTGTGTGTGTGTGTGTGTGTGTGTGTGTGTGTGTGTGTGTCACATCATTGGGGGCTGGAAAGTAGGCTGTGCTGCCATGCTTCTGGGAGGTGATGCCAAAATAATATTAGTTTTTGTTCCACCATGGAAAAGTCTCCTAAAATCACTCAGCAGATTCAAAACATCTACATTTGTCATGTGATCCATCTCCTTGGGAAATCACAAAGGCAAGATAAAAGGTGTTTTTTCCAGGAACTGACAATATTGGGGGGGGGGGGGAACAAAGCATTACCCCAAGCTCTCCTCGTGTATGAGAAGGTAATTGTGACCAGCAGAATCATTTATAAAAAAAGTATAAACCCCCTAAAGACACACTTACGTTTACAGCCCACAGCTATTTTTTATCCAAGCGTCTCTTCGCTGTGTCGAGGAGCTGTGCTTCTCCAGCAGGTTTATTAGTCCATAAAGTTTCTTCTGGTGTGAAGACGAACGCTCCTGATTTCTCCTCTGCAGCTTCTGATTTCACACATTGTCACTCAAGACCAGGGATCGACCGATATGCTGCTATCAAGGCCGATACCGATACAGATTATTACTAATCCAGACGGCTGCTGACCAACATACATTTGCGGAAAAAAACAAAAATGAATTGAGAAAAGACAGATTGTTATTTTGCTACTTTATACTTGCACCCCACTATATTTTGACTTTTTACTCCACTGCATTTATTTCATTACTTTACTTATTAGTTACTTTGCGGATTCAGATTATAAAAGCAAAATATCAAAATAAGGATGCGTTATTATAGATTAATCTACCCAGCAGTATATAAACTTTTATTGTCAAGTGTATCGAAATAGTGATACATATCAATACTGATTTAAAAAAAAAAATACATATATATATTTTTTTGCAGTATTGCTTCATTGACTTGAAAGCTGTTGTGCTTAACACACAGAAAATAAATAAATATAATAAATACCGTAAATGTTTTTCAAGGTATTGTATTGAAGTTAGAATTTCCAGTATCGTGACAACGCCAATATAAAGTCACTAAAGCCCCAGCTTTACCAGCTGCAACATTAAGGCAATGAACATGTTTATGCGTCAATGACTCAACAGAGTCATGACTGAAGACAGAAAGTGGCGGCAGCATCAGAGCCAAGTAGTGCATTTTGAAATGAATTCATTTGATTTGTTATCTGTTTAAAAAAACAGAAAAAAAAGAAAAAAACCTAAAAGACAGAAAACAACAACAAAAAAAGAACCTCAAGCCTGATACTTCTGATATATCTGATATATCGAGGTATCGGCACAAGTGAATCATCTGATGTGTATTTTCAGGGCCAATGGCCGTACAGATTATTAGTAATCCAGGAAAATGATAACCAATAATTTGTGCAGATTTTTAAAAAAATATATGTTTTTAAATGTTTAAACTCTAAAATATCTATCTATCTATCTATCTATCTATCTATCTATCTATCTATCTATTTTTTTAATTACATTTATTCAGTTTGAAAAAAAAAATGTACTTCTTAATTTGCCCCATAATAAAAAAAGCCAAATAATATCACATCTGATAATCAGATCTGCATGATTTCATGTAAAAGCAGGGTACATTTTATCCCTCAGTAGACTTTACATGGCAGAATGCCAGCTCAGGTTATTATTATTGAAGAGGTACATGCACATGAAAAAATTAATCACTTGAAACTGCTTATGTTTAGTTTTTACAAGATAGTTTGCGAGTAGAACAATTTTGAAAGAAAAAAAGACTGTTGGTTAAACCCATTGGCATATTGCATCATCTGAAGCCAATAGATTTGCATATTAAACAAACAGTCCCACAGCACTGTGTCTCCTAATATGTGGCTCATGACTGCTAATATAACTACTGCACACAAGATGTGCTACCAGCAAATCGCGTTGATTTATGGAGAATATTTACTTAATTTTTCTTCACTAGAGCTGCAACAAATACGTGATTCATCAATAAGTTGATCATAAGAAAATGAATCGATAATGAATCAATATTTTGGTAATCAATCAAATATTTCATTCATTTTTTTGAGCAAAAAAGTAAAATATTTGCCGTTTGAGCGTCTTAAATGTGAGGATTGGCTGCTTTTCTTGATATTTAAGACAGTAAATGTAGACTTGTTGGGTTTTGGACTATTGGTTGGACCAAAAAAGTAATCTGAAGAAGTCACTCTGGACATATAATGGAAAAAACTATTAATTAAATGTAATTTGAAGCCCTGTTTCTTCACAGGCATCATCAGGTTTCTGGAGCGAAATGGGCATTAGCATCCAACGTTCTGAGATACAAGTTCTATTGTGCTGGTGAACATCCTCTGAGAAAACATGCAGGCAATGAAAAGGTCTTTCCAAACAACCGTCCATAAGCACCTTTTGAGACTGGAGGTATGATGGCAAACATGTCTCCGTGTCCTCCTGGCAGTGAGGACCTTGTACCGTACAATAATCCAGGTTTCTGCTACAGCCTTTTGCTCGGCCTGGGTCAATACTAATTCAATTTCTGTCTCAGGGAATTCCCAGGTTGCCTCTTGGCAGGATTTCTGAGCTGAGTGGAAGAGCATTGCGCGAGGTTATATGTACTCGAGAGTGTGTGTGTGTGTGTGTGTGTGTGTGTGTGTGTTTGTGTGTTTGTGTCTGCCTGTTTGTGCATGCACGTGTGTGTAGCTCTAAAACGCACATATTGGCTAAACAACGAGCAGATTGTTTTATCTCACTGAAGCTTAAGTTGCCGGTGTTTCCCACATTTTTGAGTTTACACATTCTCACGCCACAATTTTAATTGCTGTTTTGTGTGTCAGAGGAGTACACAGTTGGGCCTGACACCTACAACAATGCCAGTTCATTGTGGGCCATGAATGAATGAATGAATGAGCCCCCGCTCGGTGCTCACCACCAGCCTTTAACCACCGTAACAACCATCTTCACACACATACCGCACCAGCAGCCATTTTGTGCCAAAGCCAGGCTTCGCGGTGCCAAACCGAGCGACGGACAGCCTTGAACCTCATTTCATTCCGCAGCTGTTCCACCCCACTCCGAGACATTTGTACAATGCAACTTATTACAGCTTAATGCAGCCTAATGTTGATATATGTGTGTACACAGAGAAACGGGGGAGAGAAAATGGGAAAGGGACGGGTCCACATGCAGTCTGGCGCAAATGCGAGAAGCCGGGCGATAATATCTGGGTGTTAAATTGGTATCGATTGGCTAAATATCCTGACCAGGAGGAGAGAGCGGCCGTCCTTTCATGCCTGTACACCATGTCTGCTCCAACAGCTCCGAGCTGCACTGTGACTATCTGATCCATTTTAATACAGACATCCTCACCGCCAGGCCTCTGCCGGCCAAACCTCATTTTCAACACAGTGTGCTCATGTCTGTGTATCTCTGCAAAGATTACATTTGTTGTGCAACTTCTATGTTTTGGGGTGTAATGTAACGCTAAACAGTCGAGCGGAAGATTACTGATTTCACACATGAAAAGGAGGCGGCGTCAGTGCCGGCTTCTGTCACGATTCACCTGAAATAATTTGGAAAAAAAAGAGGCCACGTGACGCTTTAAAGTAAAAGAAATGGTTGCACAATACTCTGTGTGCATGCCCCACCTTAAAAAAAAACAAAACAAGCACCCAAAGGCTGGAACACGCCTTTCCTCTCTCACACTTCAGTCGCACCTAAAATCAACTAACGAGTGGAAACAAAACAATGACCTATTTAGACGAGGGGCCGGCACAGCGGTTGGTATGTTCCCACAGCCGCACACACACCGCTGGCCGGAACTGAGGATTTTTTTCCAGTCAGAGCCACTTTCACTAGAGGAGCAAATCTCAGAAAACTTGTAAAAAAAAAAAACAAAACAAAAAAAAAAACACAAGAACATGAATCATGTGCAAGATTGCATAATGAATCAGAGCCTCGAGTGTTTTAACGAGGGCCGGGTATCCTGCTGCATTTCTGGGTTTTTTTGTTTTCCCAGAACTGAAGGCTATCACACTCCATCTCTTCTCAAGTAAACAAAGAGTTCCTCCTTTTTACGTAAAAAACCAGCAGGTCAGTTCCAGGCACCACACACACCACACACACACACACACACACTCTCCTCTCACAGAGCTATTGTTCCACTGAAATGAACTTCAACCCACAACAATGGCACCAAACGTCAATCTGCGGTGCGCGCAAATCACTAAAAAGCCCTGCCTCGCATTGTTTTCCGAACAGAGATGAAGACGCTGGAGTGTACACACAGTTAACTCATCCACAGTTTGCCTCAAGATAGTGCACTCAATACCACAAACAAACAGACAAAGCGCATTTACAGAGACTGATAAGGTACACAATCGCACCCACAAACGCACACCTCTGGAGCTGCAACGCAGCGAGCGAGCGAGCGAGACAATAGGCATTGACACGGAAAGACAGAGAAGGGAGAGAGACACTGATACAGCTAGATGACAGATGAGGGGAGAGAGAGAGAGACATGATGAGAGGGAGAGAGAGAGAGAGAAAGAGAGAGAGGGAGAGAGAGAGAGATTGCTTTGTTAGCAGCACGGGGAATAAAGTGGTAATTACCTCACTGTGGGTTTGTTGATTATAGTTCAGCCAGGTTCTCCATGTTAATCATTTACCAGGGGAAGACAGAGATTAGTACAGAGACAGACACAGAGAGGCGAGATAGCAGACAGTGCGAGAAATGGATTCATTTGCATGCACACACACACACACACACACACACACACACACAACAGAGGGGGGAAACAGGCGCAGGCAGGCCGACCGGTGAAGAAGAAATAATAAAAAATAAATAAAAAAAGAAATCAGTCTCGAAGAGCAATCATCTCCGCTGACAAGACACAATTACATACACTGTCTGCTTTCACTTTACTGTACTGCGTGTGTGTCTGCACACATCAGATGTGTGTGTGCATGTGTGTGTGTGTGTGTGTGTGTGTGTCTAAGTGTGTGAGAAGGTGTGGTCTGCAGAATGTGATTTACTTTGGTATTTAAACGAGATCATTCATGAGTGCACACACACAGGGAAATGATGCATAAACAGAGCAGAGATTACACGCAAGACTTATGAGGGCTGCTTTCAATAAAGATACAGAAAACCAATACAAATATTCATCTCCCCCACGCACCGTTTAAACATGCTCCACTGGGCTTGGAAGTCGCCCTAAGCCTGTGTCAGAAGAAGGGAGAGAGACACAGACGAGAATAAGGAAAGAGAGAGAGAGAGAGAGTTGAGAGGGGTCTGGACTGGTCTGGCGTTGTTTGACGTGCTTTTAAAAAAAAGTCTGTGTCCGAACTTGCAGAGTGAGTTCAGGTCGTGGAAATTGGCCAGATCAGTCAGATTGTGCAATAAGTCTCAATGCAAACGGAAAAAATCTCCAATTAACACCCAGCTAATCCAACGATATGCTGGAGAGAAAAGACAAGAGGAGTCAGGAAGCGGGGTCTGACGTTTGAGCTGTTGCAACAAGTTTCCTCCTGCCATGTTGGATAAGACGGAAAGTACAAGCAGAGGTGTGCGAGCCAAGAACAAGGGTAAGTCAGAGGACGAGGAAATGGAGTGGGTTCGGGGTGACATTTATTCTTGTTATGGATGTATGAGCAGCCCGTACAGACAGTGAAAGCCTCTTTGCAAAAAGGTCTATCTCTGGCACAAAGCGGGTAATTCAATCCTTAAAGTTTTGGCTGGACTGAGTAAACTTCCTGACACATCCTGAGTGGATTTATGAGGATGAATATGGCACAAGAGGCGTATGCTGTTGTATCAGCAAATCGGCCAGTCAACTTATTCGGTCCAACAGGTTTTAAAGCACACCATGGTACAGAAGTGGGGGGGGGGGTTTAATATACCAATAAACTGAACCTGCTACTCAGAGGAGCGCTGAGGTATACTGTCAGCACACGTGCAAACACCAGTCAAGCTTAAAGCGCTCTGGTTATAATATTTTACTTACCTTTAACTGCTCCAGGAAGTAAAAAAATAATTTCTCCCCTAATAAGGAACTATCGCTCTGAGAGAAACAATGTAATAAAACCGAGAACGGTCGTAAAACCCTGTTCATAAAATCGTAAAAGAGGGCAATCGAACCACTTGAGCCCCACAATCAAGGGAGGCCTGGGTGCCTGACTCCACCATGTTCCACGCTGACCCTGCAGTCAGTCCATCACTTCCATTTCAGAGCTCCATCTTTCAAATCTGGAGGGTGCTAAATGTGTGCCAGCCAAAGTGTTTCACCGAGCCTTTGTTACAGCCATATTAGCTGGTGTGGAGCCGGGCAACAAGGCCCTTCAGTCTCCACTCCACTGCCCCCGCTTCATTAAAACCATAAATCTAGATGTCCAAGGAGTGATAGCCTGAGAGTGTCTTCTGTCACCTGTATTAAAAGGAGCCAGTTGGCTCACCAGCTACTGTCGTTATATACGAGCTGAGCCTTTATTGTAACATCTATAATGGCGGCCAGCTCCTCTTTAGCTTTAGCTCCTCCAGAGTCAGACATGGCAGAAACACAACAACACAGTTCTTTGAATATTAGCTGTCAGAGAAACTTGTTAGCCTAAAATTTCAATTTCCTAAATTGCTTACGTGTAGTTCTAGCCAACAAAAATGAGCACCCAGCTCAAAATCAATATTATGCCAATATTTTTTTCATAAATTAAAGATACAACATTTAAACCTGAAAGTAATATTCCATTAGCATGCACTTAAACTCATGTTTCAGGCAGATTTGTGAATGCAAGTCCAAAATGTACTTTCATCCAAGTCTGATATTTGCCCTGTTTTGTTCTCCACCAACTCTTAGGGGAAATAGTTGCTAAATGCTGCTCTAGTTGCTAACTTTTCGCTCAGTTGTGCAGAGTTCCAATAAACTTGAGATACAGTATTTAAACCTACATTAACTGACATACAAGCTTATGAATTTGAGGTGTTAGCGAACAGCTAGCCAACAGCTGCTTCTCTATAGTCATGGCAGACACGTTGCAACATTAGCATACATCTCACGTCATTTTTTCAAACAAATTCAAAGAAAATGTTGTTCTGCAAGACCTCTATCTCTTTAGCTGCCAAATGCTAGTTGCTAACTTTGTCCTTCTGCTGTTTGGTGTTGACCAGGTAGCTCACAGTCACAGCTCATCAGGGCTTTTTAGCTATATTGTAAACAACGCTGCTTAAAATGGTGAAAACATTAAAGTTGTTTGCTGTCAAACCAAAACAAAGAGCTGAAAGAAGCTAAAAAGTTTAATTAGTTTTTAATATAAACTATTGATTGGAGCAGCTTTCTAAATAGTTAAGCTTCATTTTAAACTATTGCAACAATGTGGACAAATACACAAAAGCCAAATGTGGTTATTTTTTTTTATCTAAAGTGCCTTCTGTACCATCAAGCGGAGCCCTGGACGCCTTAGTGCAGCGCCAAGCCAACAATAGCATCGCTCTCCTGTCTCTGTCCTCCTGTTCCCTCGCCAGGCTATATTTACAGGCCTCAGGACAACCTGGCCGGCTGGCTGGCAGCTAATAGAAAATATGGTATGGGAAAATGACTGAAGCTCAACTAATCACACCACCAATATCCATCACTGGGCAGGAGGGAGTCGTGAGAGATAAAGGGGCACGGAGGAGGAGGAGGAGGAGGAGTGCAGGCAAAAAAATGAAAAGGAGAGCGGGATGTAACAAGGGAGGTAATGAAGAGTGAGGAGAGGAGAGGAGAGGAGAGGAGAGGAGGAATGAAAGAGAGTCCTAGCTGCAGACCCAGGGGATTCTGAACCGGGTGCAGCATCACGCCTGCGCTGATAGCTTTGTGATTGGGTGGTGTTGCTGATGAGAGTGATTCTCTGCCACAGTGGGTTACCCTCCGCCGTGATGCTGATGGCATTGTGATTGTGTGGTGTTGCAGCCAACTGTGTGGCCCTGCCACAGGCTGTGACCATTCATCCCTGAATCTCTGGGGAACTAGAAGGTGCTTCCTAATCCTCGCAGAGTTCCTCCCCGCCACATTTCTGTTGGATCCCAATTACAGGACTGGGTTTTACCCGCCTGGACACACTGGGTAGAACCTCGACCGACACCAGTACAGGATGAGTCCTGCAGGCTTTAAAAATGGAGCCCTGAGGGAAATAATCGGTCCCAGGAGTCGTATCTCTGTCACATGTTGTGTATCCACAAATGCAAAATACGAGAAAAATGTGACTGACAAAGTGGTCTCCGTGGCCAATGGCTATTAGTAAAAAAGGTCATTCATCTGAAGGGGTGTTTGGGGAATTGGGCCTCCAGGACGGCGAGAGTCTGGAAATAAGCAGGTGAGAGAACGGCGGACGTGTTATTTCGGGCAGCAGCTCTACTGGCCCTGCAGGTCCTCCAGCACCAACCCTTCAATTAACCAGACTGGAACACCTGGATCAGCAGGTGAGCCTATCTCGGGCTTGCTAATGGCCCCAATCAACCCATTACACACACTCACAAACACACACACACCTTCCCATTACCTCACTGTACATTCGCCTGTGCACAGAAGCCCTTTAGCTTTTAATATACACCTGTGTCCTCAGAGTGCTATCTAGGACACTACTCAGAACAAACACTTGTGAAGAAACCCTTACTTCTATGTTCTGTAAGCAGCATAATTACTGGAGTTGACAGGTGAAAGCCAGGGCTACAGTTTAGTCATGGTGGTAAAGATAGCTGCAGCAGAAGAAGAAGGAGGTGAGATCAGGCCACCGAAATGAGCTCAGGATTTCTCATTGGACCTGTCTGGTAGCTTTTTGGGGTTTGGTCAGATTTGAGGTGATCATACCTGCTCTTCAATTAAACACACGCAGGATGTGATCTGCCGCATAGCTGGGATTCTTTAAAACAACTAAAGTGTGAGTCATTTAGTAGGTATTAGTGTGGCCCGTTGTGTAAGTGCGGCAGTGCAAGTTGAGACCAGCCTCGTTTTTAAATTTTTACCATGAAGCCCCTCAGCGGCCCGCCCGCAGAGCGGCAGCCTCATTTAGGAGCATCCCCGCAGTGTTTCCTCACCTTGTGTTTGTCGAATTCCAGTACACGACGTGTCTTTTGGCCACGGCGGCTGAGATTATGTTAAAGAGGAAGATCGTGGCTTTCCAAGCCGGGAGAGCTCCCGGCGTCCGTACCGGGGAGCCCATCCTGTCCGCCGCGGGGCCCGGCCGCTGGAGAGGCTCTGGGAGTAGCGCGCGAGTCAGGTGAAGGGTGGAGACCTGGCGGAGGTCGGTGAACAGCTTTCCTCCAGCAGCTTCACCAGTTCATGAAGAAAACTCAAATGTTCACCTCAAGTGCTGCTGCAGCCTCGCGTGATGCATGAAGTGGTTTTAAAGTCGCTTAAAAAAATAAATAAATAAAAAAGCCAGGTGTTAAATCACAGGTTGCAGAGCTGAAGGTGAGTGAGGAGGTCTGTCCGCGGTCCGCATCGTGTTTTTTTTGGGGCGGAGATCTCCTCGATGAAAAGCTGCAGACTGAAGGTTTAAAGGTCAGAGTCTCCAGTGTACAGTAATAAGTGAGGATATCAGTAGAAACTGCCAGCTGGTTTGGCAGCAACAGGCTGCTGAGAGCACATGAAGGGCGGAGCCGCCGGGCTGAGGGGCGGTGCCGGGAGAAACTTTGGGCCAATCGGGCGACAAGGGTGTGGTGATGTGTGTGAGGCTGATGCGAAGAGTTAAACCCTTGTGAGGTGCGCCGACTGGTGTGGAGAGACAGTCCGTCACTGTCCCACTTCATCAGGACCCCTCTGTCCTCTGTAAGACTGATCTGGAGGTGATAGTCAGAGACAGACCCTGAGCAGCTTTCCTCTGCAGCAGCTGGGTGTGTTGCTCACTGGTGCACAGTATTCACTAAGATAGAAGTAGGCCTACAGATACCTGTGTAAAAAACGACCCCGGTAAAAGTAGTAAAGTACAGGCTCTGAAAGGTACACACAATATTAAAATATCCCTCTGAAGGTCATGCCTGTGCAAAACTAACTCATCACGTACTATTAAAGGAGCACTATTTTGTTTTGGGGAAGACATTTTAATCAGAAGAGAAAGATATTTATTGACTGTTCTGTTATGCCCGAACCAACTGAATAAACAAACGGACAACACAGTTTCATACTGTTTTACTTTGTTTATATGTGGTGGACCCTGCCACCTTTCTAGCTTCAAAAACTGTTGTGGGGCCTTAGTTTCTTCTGAGAACAGTTTATTTATTCAGTTATGGAAAATATGAACATTTATGAGTTTGTTTTATGACCTCTTTAATATTGTAAATATTGAAATTCTGAGTTTCTTCTCCAAAACTACATTTTGCCCCTTAACGTCTCTAAGGCTTTATAAAGGGTGCAGCTGTTTGTTTCCCTCCCCAGTACACACAGAGGTGGGAAAAGTACACAGAATCTTTACTCGCGTAAAAAATACTGTCTCAAAAAGACCCTGGTAAGAGCAGAAATACTGATCCAGCTTCCTTACTCATGTAAAAGTAAGAAAATACATTCTCTGAAATGTAGTATATAAGTGTATAAAGTATAAAGAAAGAGAAAGATCTTCATTGACTGTTTTTTTTAAATGCCTAAATAAACAAAATAAACAAACTCTATTTGTTTTTTGTGACTGAATAAACAAACCAACCTTAAAGGACAACACAAGTTAACACTGTTTGTTTATATTTGGCGGACCCTGCCACTTTTCTAGCTTCAGACAGTTTTCTGGGGACCTTTTTTTCCCCCTCAGAACAAATATTGAGTTAGAATAGTCCCCCTTTAACATGATTTAAACTTTAACGTGACTATTAAACTTAAAGCTAGAATCAGTAGGATTTGTCCGAGCATCATTATTTGACGAGTTAGGAATGAGACTCAAAAATCAACTCTTCTTACAAATAGCCCCTTTAAGACTAAAGTAACGAGCCCCTTTTGAAAATGCAAAGAGTAGATAGCACAAAGATTTGTGTTAAAATTTAGGAGGGAATGATAAAAAGTTTTCCAGAAAATAAATACTCCAGTGAAGTGGACTGAAGATACCTGAAATATCTACTGAAGCACAGTAACAAAGAGCTTGTACTTTGTTTCTTCCTGACTCTTGGTACACAACACGAGCAGTAATGTGGTGCTTCCATCTCTCCTGTACTTCCCTCCAGCCCCTGAACCTATCGTCACTGTAAAGCTCCAAGTAGGGCGACATTATGGTAAAACGAGACGTTCAGGTACCCAACACACAAGATAATCAAACTGTGGAGAGCAACGGCGTCCATAAGATTTAGTTCAGCTACACATTGCTACATGAGGTGTGTGTGTGTGTGTGTGTGTGTGTGTGTTGATAACTATTAATTCTCTGGTTGTTGTCAGCCGCCCCAGGGGAGGGTGTAGTGACAGTAATCACTACGCCTCCGCGGGCGAAAGCCACTGGTGGTCCTCTCTAATTATCTGATTCTCTAAGTGTGCGTCTGTTTGTGTGTGTGTGTGTGTGTGTGTGTGTGTGTATGTGTTGAGATTACTAACCCAGCACTATCAGTCATCCACACAAAGTTCCATTGATAGCTTTGTGTTATTAGCTGCTGCGACTGCACGCTTTTCTTTTTCTGCGGGACTCGCCCCCCCTCGCCCGCCTTCTCTCTATCTTTTTATCCAGCATGTGTGTGTTTGGTGTTGTACGAGCGCGTGTGGCACTAGGACTCATTAGCTCACTTCCTGGAGGTCCTGATCATTAATTTCCCATGATGCCTCAGTGCTCCTGTGTGGCTAATTTGTCCCTAGCGAGCAAGCGCTCCCTCAGCAAACGTGGAGCAGACCACGGAGGAGTAGCTCACTCTGCAGGGTCTCTCTCTCTCTCTCGTTCTGATTGATCTACAGGCCCAGACAGTCCCTAACAAATTTTGTAAGAGTGCCAGAGGTTAATAATACTTTGTGAAAATTCATTTTATTCTCCCTCTCTCACCCTGAAAAAACCTTTCCAACTTTCAATTTGGAATTGTCTGCAGAACATAACAGTTTAAGTATTCCGGGGCCCTGCAGCTAACTCTTTCTGTCTCAGACTATAAATTGACCAGTTTCCCCACTTGACTCGGATTAGATTGGAGAGAAAAGTGGTCTCATTTACCCCATGGGAGCGCCAATTGAAATCCACGGTTATGATGCACTAAATTAAGAGCCATGTTGATTGCAGGGCTGATGGATTTCCGCACGTACTAATGGCCGTTTTATCCGAATGGGCAGAAAAATAAAACTTCTCCTCACCCTCAAGCCCTCTCTCGCTCCGTCTTCCTCCCCTCTACTTTAATATTTGTTTCAGCTCCTGTGTGTCTGCTATTCATCATTATCAGCACTCTTTCCAGAATCTTCTCCCCTCTTTTCTCTTCAATCTCTATCCGTCATCCGTCCTAATCTTCCCTCTCATTGATCTTCTCATTACTGGTCAAATATGTTTTTCCCCCCCACACATCTCCTGGCACAGTTTATCTCAGCAAATATTTTCTGTTCTCCTATAGAGTCCAGACCAAAAACAATGTTTAGGTGTTATTTATGGCTTTAACACTCAAAAAACTCTAACGTGCTTTACCAGGAAGGACTGTGTGGTTGTTGACCGATCAGATTTGATTTGATCAGTAACATCAGAAAACGGCCCCAGATTTGATTAAAATATTCTTAAATGATGATTGGTGAGAAGTGTGTGACATCACATTTTTCTGTCTGAGCTCCTCCTACTTCAGATGGAAGAGTGCAGACAAAAACACAAATAACCCAAAACAGTGATGGAATGCATTTTCAAATTAAAGTATTTAATCGTCAATTGACAACTGATTCAGGCAATTTGAAAAATGCAGAGTATCAGAAAATCAACCAACCTGGACAAACCGGATGACTATAGATGTGTTTTATTTCACTTTTACTTGTACCTTTGATACTTAAAGCAACATTATGTGGAAATTGGCATGTTGTGCAATTGTGCAACACCAATGTCATAAAACACAAATCCCAGATCTGTAACAATTTGTCAGACATATATAGGTGCTGACTACCACCAAAACTCATTACGTCATAACAATGTTATGCTTGAAACTTGTATGTTGAAGTAAGCATGTATGTAACGCTGTGATCCTGCCCTCTCATTGAAGCTACTTAGTGCAAAAATAAGACAACAGAGACACAATTCACTCGATTACAAGACAATGAAACATCAACGTGATTTTGACACTGTTACTTTAAGGTTAAAATAAAGTTACATAACGTTGCTTTAACACAACATCTTTACTTTAACTCGAGTATGATGACTTTTCGGGTTCAACATTTCTTGTAAAATAAACCAAATCAGCTCCAGACTCTGGTCTTGAAAACCAACTCGTATCAAATTGAAGATAACTCATGAGTGTGTCGAATCCATGCCTGTGTTGAATATCTCCTCCTCCTCTGTGTAGCTGACAGCTTGAAATTATATCTGTCATTGCTCCAGGTGTGAAGTAGTTTTTTAGTGTCATTATTGAAAATTAAAGGGGCTCTGTGTAACGGTTTGTAGCAATTTACATGTATTAATCACTTTTTTAGTGGCCATATGTGAGCGGATGATGTGAAAAATGAGGCCTTCCCTGTCTCTCTCGGCCGCCTGTGGATGATTTGTTTAAGTTGTTTATAAGTGTGAGTATAAGCGTATATTTTCAGGGCTTATGAAATACAGGGTAATACATTTTAGAAGTGGTTGGCTGTTTCTTTTCCCAAGTGCATGCACAGATGCAAAAGGTGACGACGCTGAAGAAAAGGACAAATAAACAGCCTCAGAAAAACATCTCCCATAGATGTTCTCCTGCGTCGAGGTCTGGGGGATCGTGAAGGTCATATTTCATTAAACCATTCAGTGATCCTGACGCCCTGTAGCACGGCAGCATGTGGTTCACGTTTTGTCATCCATCTGTATAAGTTATTTTTCACTTTCCGGACATTTTGTAGACTCACACAGCCAGACCGCTGTGTCAGTGCTGGAGAGAGGTCTGTCTGCGCCTCTACTCATTCTGGTATACAGGGAGAACTCTCCTGCTTCTCTTCTTTAAACCGATCACAATCGTCTTGGGCGGCTCAAAGATACAATCACCACCGGTGCCCCTTGCAAAATAGCGTTGGGGAGAACTTGTTGTTGTTGGGGGGAACTGCCTGCTCGTTCAGGTTCGTGCTGTTAGCAATTACGTTAATGTTAGGGTGACTTGCTATTTTCAGCGTGCAGGCTGCGAGCTCGTAGGTTGTTGTTGTGTCCTATAGGAGAGGACGGAGAATGGCGCCCGATGACGCCTTCTACCTACGGTGAGTCAGACTGGACATTTTGCGTCAAATTATCACTAAAAATGTAATAACTTTTTTTCAGAACTGTAGGGGAAATATCCCTTTAAGTCGTCTTCAGTTTCATTTTCCTGCTCTTCCTCCTCTTTCGCACTCCTCCTCGCCATCCCTCCTCCTTCTTCTTATTCTTCTTCTTCTTCTCTCTCTATTGCTTTTGTACAGTAGTGTCAGTAGCCTCTTAATCCTGTTATCTCCACATATACAGGCTGACACCAAGCCACTCGCCAGAGCTGTAATCAACTACCCTACACACACACACACACACACACACGCACGCACACACACACACACACACACACACACACACACACACTCAGCATGAACACACTCCTCTCCTTATATCACTGTGTCTCTCTTGCTGTCACACACACACACACACACACACACACACACACACACAGAGTTGGACTGGCCCCATTCTCCGTCTTCTCTGTAATCCCGCTATTTTTGGTCTCTTACTATTTGGATCGGCCATATGCCTGCTCCTCTCACACACATCTCGGTCCGTCTATCACTCATCATTTGAGAACCGCTGCCTCCCCATAACATATCTGCTCTGCACCTGTCACTCCTCCCGCTCCTCCACTTTTTAAGCTGCCTCACGTCTTCTTCTTCTACTCTGTGCACACTCCCGCTCCTCCTTCAAGTCCCTCCTGTGACATCAACACACTCAATCAGCCTTTTTTTTAATGATCAGCCAGGATTATTTTTTCTTCTTTTTTTTTCTTCCTCTGAGGGTTTCTTGAACAAATGAACCCCCCCCCCCCCCCCCCCGCATGCTCTCAAGAGAAGCCTCTTCACAACTTTTCTCTGTTCCCTCATCTTTGTCATTTTGTACTTTGTGGAGCCGCTTTTCTTCCGCACGCCTACTGCACTTATTTGCAACAGTGCCAATTTTATGGGGTCATCACTTCACTCGTGTGTTTTTTCCATTCTCACCTTTTTCTTTTTCGTGCGAGTGCATTGTGTGCGGCTCTCGCCCCTTGTGTACCTCTGCTCTCTTCCTCCCCCTCTCTCGCTGCGTCTCAGTTCCGTAATTACAGCTCTGGACTCAAGCAGTGATGGTAAATGCTTTTCTATTCCCCTCTCTCCAGCATTCCCCCCCCGCCGAATCTCCATCTTTCTCCTGTTCTCACCAAGCAAATTATGTCTTGGTTACTATAGAGACATGTTTATTGAATGCTTTTCTGCTGCACCTTCTTACTTCCTCCCTTCGCCGTCCCTCCCCCTCTTTTTCCTCAGCCCAACCTGTGTTTACTCTTTTCTCACACCCCTGTGAACTGATGGTCACCTGCATCTTTTCCCCCCCAATTTAATTTCACTCTTTTGTTGTCTGAGGAGCCACTTCTTCTTTGGTGACTAATGGTCGCCATTTGTGAAGAAAAGATGAGAACTGAGTATGTCGGATAGATTTTCAATGCAGTAGTCGGGGCTCTTGTTGTTCCCATGTACTACATGTACGCAGATGAAGAAAAAGATGTCTCTTTTACGCCATGCGCTATCCATTACTATTGACCGTGTAAGTGGCCCCCACAGAATACAGCACTCTGAGATGCAAGCAATCTGATTGTGTCTCCTCACGATCACAGATACAGTGTCCAATCTGCTCGCCTTTCTCTCTCGATTGGCTCTTTTTTTTTTCTGTTTGTTCATCGCTCTTGCAAAAGCTGCTGAGCCTGATCTCCTTATGTTCCCTCTCTCTGTCTTTGATAAGTGTGGGAATCAAACTTAAATACTTTTTTTTGGTGCTGATGGAAATACATCCATTGCGTTAAGAATAGAAAACTGGAATGCAACCGAAGCTGGGATCGCATGCCTGCAAAATCTCTCTTCTTAGATTAATATTGATTGGGCAACTTATCCCCACTAAAAGTGAAACTACGTAGGTTTTGCTGGAGCGAGTGACAAGAACATCGATGATGACAAGTTAAGGGTAAAAGCTGAAAAGTAGTGGAACAGTAGCACCAGTATAGAAGAGGTGTTAAAGGAGAACTTCGGTCGATTTAAACATGCAGCTTCATTGCTCAAGCTACCCTTGACTTGCCAGTACCGAAGACGCGAACAAATTTGGTCCAGCCATTACAGAGCTCCGTGAACGGAGACGTAGCATTGAACGCTAACAGCATGGGGTCAGAACTTTAGACTGTGTTTTAAGCGTCTTAACATGCTCCACATCTCACACCAAAAGTTATGCAACATCAGCAGACACCTTAGCACACAGCACTGTAGCGTGTATGACTCAAACTGAATAAAAAAGTAGTTAAAACAATGTGTTTGTGCAAGGAGCTACTTACCTGTTTGTTGACATCGGCGTCTTCCGGTAGCTAGACTAAACTAGCTGATCCGTCGAGCATGCACTTACTCCCTCGCTGGCGGAGACGGAAACGTAATCCAGCATTTTCGTGTTTATGTTCATAATGTACATGTCCATGTTACAGCCTGTCATGAGCCATGAGCCTTACAATAGCCTGTTAAGCCTGTTAAGTGCACACTCGATGGATACGCTAGTTTGGTCTAGCTACCGGAACACACCTGTCAACAAACAGGTAAGTAGCTCCTTGCACAAACACACTGTTTTAACTACTTTTTTATTCATTTTGAGTCATACACGCTACAGTGCTGTGTGCTAAGGTGTCTGCTGATGTTGCATAACTTTTGGTGTGAGATGTGGAGCATGTTAAGACGCTTAAAACACAGTCTAAAGTTCTGACCCCATGCTGTTAGCGTTCAATGCTACGTCTCCGTTCACGGAGCTCTGTAATGGCTGGACCAAATTTGTTCGCGTCTTCGGTACTGGCAAGTCAAGGGTAGCTTGAGCAATGAAGCTGCATGTTTAAATCGACCGAAGTTCTCCTTTAAGTTGGTGAAGTGACTCAGGGCCTGTCCACATGTACACAGTATCCTTAAAACAAAGATTTACATTTTTTTACAATTTTATTTTATTTATTTTTTTACACAAATGCTGATTAAATCACTGAAAGCTAAACTTTTGGAAAAACTCATACCAGGTTGAAGATATTCAGGAACTCAGGTGTGTTGTACGGACAGAGATTATTCCTGAAACAGTGCCAAAACACTCCTTTTTAAAAGCCTGTTTCCAAATAAATACACCCGGTATGTGTCGACTAGGCCTCAGTGATCCATCTACAAACTCAAGACCACGAGATGTGGTGGAAAAGTCCAGATAGATCATTTCTGTCAAACCACAGTGTTACGAACATACAGTATGTATACACAAGTGAAATGGGCTACTGAAAATCTAAAAACTGTATAATTTACGTTGGGTTATCTGAAAAAATGTGTTGTCAGGAGGCTGATAAAAGCACTGGTTTCACAGGACGGTGATGAAACAGTTTCAGAGTGTTACACAGGGCTGCAGTCTTGTTTGTTTCGCGTTGTACAAGTTACACGGGAGGGCACGGCAGCACAAAGAGTGCTAGTGTGAACACTGCACGCATCGACTAACTGTGACTTAATACGGAAGGGACTTATAGATACAGTATGTACAGTATAGACATATATATATTTATATTTTTTTAACTAGAATGTGTAGTGGAAGATCATTATGCCCACTGTATTACGGTCTAAGTTTTAGTCGGGGTGGTGCTAACAATTCTTAGATCGTGATTCCGTCTCAAAAGAACTCTGTCTCCATGCAGAAAAGTCAATAATCATCTGGGAGGACTGGCCTGTACGTTCCTTTTGGCTGAACCAATCGGATAATACCGGACCTCCAGTCTACACTGGTCACATTTACAGTAAATTACTGGCTGCCAACTAACTTTTTCAATCATTTTTCTGGAAAAATTACTAGGAAATGAGAGCTGCAGTCTGTTACCTCACTGTAGGAATGCCATTATTCACCTGTAACTTTGCAGGTAATGACCGTAAGATTAGTGTAATTGAGCGGCATGCTCCTGTGGAGTAATGCCACTTGATTACTTCTTGAGATGTGGTGAGGTCGGATGAGTTTGATCAAAGGTAACAGAAGTACATTCATTTGGGTTTTAAAAGTACACTGTGAACTTTTAAAAGTTGGCTTTACTTTAAAAAAGAGACCGGAAACCGATTACAGCCAGACCGCCAAGTAAGGAAGACTGTTAAATTCAAGTTGTTCGAGCAAAAACATTTGAACAACTTAAAATGATGGGTGTACTGTACTTAATCGTTTTGAGGTAATGAGTTTCCCCGTTTTCCTCGATAATGGTTTTATAATTTCATTGTTGTCCCCTGAATCGAATTCAAAGTGGATTGTGAGGTTCCTAAGAGATTCCCGCACAGAAATGCTGTTATTGGCACTGTGACCCACGTATCATCTCAGCACTAGCATCACAAAGTTCCACAAATAATTCCCAGTCCTTGTCCTGTGCACTTCCCGCCCTCATCCTGACTCCGTTTTCCATATTGTTCTCCTCTCCTTCCTGTCCTCTCTCCCCCTCCCCCTCTCGCACCATTTGTGGATGATTAGTAGAGTCAGATGGAAGCAAGACGAGGACACGCGGCCCGCTCTGCATATTCATCTGTCCTTCTGTTACTTCTATTCACCGATCTGCTCGCCGCAGTCACTCTCTGCTCTCAGTCCGCCTTCCTCTGCGTCCTCTCTGTGTGCCAGCGCTCATCCTCTCCCCCCCGAACACCTCCACAATTTATCCTCCCCTCTCCCGCTCTGTCCCCTACTGTACTGCAACCCCCCCCCCCCTTCCATCCCAGATGGACTGAGTGAACCCTCTGTAGTAAAATTAACTTTGAGATGAACGATGCTATGGCTGTTTGCGCATGCAGTATGATATTCTGCCAAAAAATGCAGTGAAGGTTATGTCTTGATCTATTTACTGCCAAGACGGACACTTTTCGTGACTTACAGCGTCTCGATTTATGCTCCGGTGTCGGAAAGGGAAACGGTTCCTCCGTGTGCCTGAAAAGAGATTTCCATTTAAATGCAGCCAACGAGGAGGCAGCAGGGCAGACGAGCGGTTGAAACGACTGTCCCATTACAACACATCGAGGTTTGAACCCCTTCAAAGTGCCTTTGAGGAGGACACAAATCCCTCACCTGCTCAGTCATGTGGCTCTGACTGAGATAAAAGAATAAATGAATATCCCACTTTCTTTAGCAGCTGTGTGCTCTGACAAGAGAGGCCAACACATCCTAGTGCCTAACTGTCACTCCGGGTGTTTTTTTTTTTTTTTTGTATAAATGCTGGCTTTTGATATCAATATAGAAAAGCCCAAAAACGGTGGCAGTGACATCTTGATGTAAAATCATATCATTTAAGTGGATCAACGCTTGTAGGAGGATCAAAGCTGGCAGATACTGTACGAGAGTGTCATACAAACAACACTCCGGTTAGTTTTTTGCTCCTCGTTTCACCTCTATATGTTTTTCTTGCAGAGCTCGCCCAGCTTCCTTCGTTAGCATCCGTGTGTTTTCCAGTTTGTGGCTTTGCGTCTGTAATCTCTGACTGTCGCTATGTGTTTTTGTGGGCAGCGATCTGATGAGGATTTGGCAGTCATGCTTATGTGGTAGGAACTAAAAGCAAGTTAATTGTTCCCTTAGGAAACATTCAAGCAGGCCGGACCACTTAGAATTATGGGCTGAGAGTAAAAAATGCAGATTTTATTTTTTATTTTTTTACCCTGTCAATGACTTTTTCCCCATCAACGATTTTTTTCCTGTGAGTTATTACTGCGGAATCAGACACTGGCACTAGTGTGTGTGTCTGTGTGTGTGTGTGTCTGTGTGTGTGTGCGTGTCATTAAAACGCCTCTCTTCTTCTGTTCTTACATCACAATGTCTGAGAGGTTTACAATGAATACCTGCAAACATTTAATTAAAGGGGAAACACGCGCATGTTTTCCAATAATCCCACTTCACGCTCTGTAATTAACTCTACATACACATTTACTTAATTACACTTAGAGGAGACACGCTGCAAGAGAACAAACAAATATGCTCAGCCTACCTATAGCTGAGAGTACATAATTACCCTGATCAGATTTACCTCAAATGCACGAAAAAACTAAATGAACGAGAGCGTAAAGGTTGTGTTAACAGGTTTCCGTGACTCCCACATGGCTGCAGGTTTGTGACTTGAATTATTTATCGCTACTTGTTGTCTTATTGCTGGAGGATGCGGATTCGCAGACTGTATCTGTCTGCTGTCCCCTTCTTCCCCTGCTCAGAAGATGGTGAAAGTGATATCTCCTAATGATTGGCCTTTCATTCTCCCCTTGCCCCCACCTCTCCCCTCGCTGTCTTTCAGTAAATGAGGGAAAGTGATACGGTTCTCTCTAATGACCAGTGTGAATAATCACCATCTAAATAAAGGCTCTGTTTGGTGCTAGAAATCTCCGGGTCTGTCTCTCACTATCTTCTTCACCCTCTCTTTAACCCTCCGCTGGCCAATTAGCCACCGAGCATGTTTAGCAGGCTCGTCTCTCTGTTGACTTCACGCCTCTGAGGTTTTCGTATTATCACCACCAGGGCTGTGTGTCCTTACTTAACCTTTAACGCATCAAACAAAATATTCCAGCGCCGAGTATTATTGAAGCTTCTCTAGTCAAACCTGCTTTTGATCTTCTTTCTGCCCCAAATCTACCCAAACTGTGCAGTTCTGTGGTTTGATTTACAACCCAAACAGTCTGTGGTGTGGTGAAGTTGAGCGCGGCGTATTTTCCGGTGTTGGCAGGTCAGCGTGCCGCGATGCCACCGAAACAATTTAGAAGCATTATTGTACAACACTTGTTGTATGTACTTGTTGTGTTTTATAAAGATAAATACGTAAAAATGTGAAGGCATGGGTTCAAGAACTGGGGAATACGACCACATGATGAAGCACCTCATTAAGCATGGAGAGTACTTCAGGGTGGACAGCTGCTCCATGACCGAAAGGCCAATGTCTTCATCCGGATCAGCATCTTCTCCTCAGGAGGACACACGGCAACAGCCGACTTCAGGTAAGATAAATGGTAAGTGGGCTAAATGAACCACCTTTAGTTTGTTCACACTCGGATTTTATTTGACTGGAAAATCGCTTTGGGTAATGTGCTATAGGCTAGGCACGTTTTTTTCCACAGCTGTCCCGGAAATGCCCTATAAAGTATTTTATAGGGACTATGTGGAACTTGTGTGTTTTGCTGGAAGCTGGTTATTAATTGATTTTTCACGGTATCGGACACCATTTCCACCGTGTGTACACTAACATCCTGTGGACTGGACTTCGTCGCAAAGAAATCCACAACCCAGCATCATTAAATAATTTTAAGAGATCATCCAGCGACCAAGAGAGACAGGAATGGTTTTATATTTCGAGGTACGTTACAGTCCGCTCACATGTAGCCAATAAAGTGATTGTGATGTAAATTGTTACCAATTATTCCTTATTTCCTCAGCCCCTCAAACTGTCCTGGGGTAAATGTAAGCCATCCCAAAATCAAAAGGTTGTTGATTTACTTTGTTTTTCATCCATTGTTGCAATTATTACATAGAATGTGTACTCAATTCACTCACTTCAGAACATTTAATTACTGTAAACTTGTTGTGTTCTTACATTAAACTGTGTTTTCACTGTTAAATGCTGCTCCTTGTGCTGACAACACAGATTTGCTGACCACAACATATTAAGGAAAAATAGGGTGTGTCCTCCGTCAAAGGTGAGTTTACAGCGTCCGTCCAGACTGATGTTGTGTTTTCCGCAGTTCTCCCACTGAGTAGCGAGCCAATGACCACTGATAGTTCATTACATATCTATCTGTCCGTCCAAAACGCTTTCCTCTTCTGACGACAGGCCCTGGTCTAGCAACCGTACTGTATCAAATCAGGTTATCGGTGTCACTATAAGGGTGCTGGTATCGGGGCTAATATCGTAATTTTTAAATAGATACCCAGCCCTAATCACCGCCATGTATCATGGCCAGAGTGCGGTCTCTCTTTCATCATCGGCCTTCTTTATGGTCGAAGGCTTTTTTCTTTTTGGTCCCATGCTTTCCTCTATCTCAAAACCAGATGGTCCATTTTTTATGTGCTTGTCAGTTTTCACATCCCCAGTCCATTACAGCGGTTGGGTGTGTGCGTGTATGTGTACTTTCTCTCTCCGCAGATCAGAGAGGAGCTCAAATTGACATCCATTTCGGCTGCACGTTTAGCTTTTATATCCTCAGCCCAGAGTGAACGGTGAGAGGAACCGGAAGACATGAAAGAGTGGGAGAGTGCCGGGGAGATAAAAGAAAAGCACTAGAAAAACCCCGCTGTCTGTCCGCGCGTTTATTTTGTGCTTACTAAAGTTCTTCTTCTCGCACATTCTCTCTCCCTCTCTCTCTCTCCCTTCGTTGGGGTGAGGAGGAGCTGAGTTATTAAAACGCCAACCTTTCCAACAAGAGGCAATAAATCAAACTAAATATCCAGGGGAGAGAGAGGGAGGGAGAGAGACAGAGAAGGAGAGAGAGGGAACATGGAAATGAAAAATAGGGAATGGATAAAGTCTAGGAGGGGGATTTGATGAGCAGAAGGCTTGGGAAAGAGGGAGAGGAGACGCAATGAGAGAGCGGTATTATAAATTGATGTTGGGGATGAGAGGAGAAGAAAGTAGTGAAGGAAAATAATGAGAGTCTCATCCGGCCGGTCTGACGCCAGCCCCTTGCCTCATCCACTTTGATTATGGGCAGACAGGCCAGCCAATCAGGGTTAATTCACCATCCCTGCAAATCAGTCAGTCAGTGAGCGACTTGATTTCCAAGGCAACTGTAAATGTTTTCTTCGGTTTGTGGCAAATATGACTCGAAGAACTCTGAGACGGAACCCAAACAACTGATGACTGGATGGACGGATGCTACAATTTGAGTTGTGGAGTGTCAAGCCTTTTGCAGTGTGATGATGAAGAACAGATGATCACTGAGGAGACGGATGTGAGTGAAGGCTCTGCTCAGCCTGAAAAACTTTAAGTGGCAGATTATGTGTGAGAAGAAAGAGAAGAAACCACAATATGGACGTTGAGACTGCCACCCAGAGAAAATGTCAGACTGATGGTATGCAGTCTATGATATATAATAATCTTCATAGTAAGCTGGTTTACAGTTTTCGCAGTTTGGAGTGTAACTTTTTTTTTTTTCACAAGATCTTTTCTAAAGCTGTCTCATCACTCGCTGTGATTTTCAGTTGCGACTTCTTCCTTTAGCTCCTTTATATCCTTTAATCCAATGTAGGACAATGATGTCAATCAACAGCACAACTCAAAAATCAGGCATTGTTCAGCGTGCATGCTCACTTAGTTTGAGTGAACTTAAAGCAACTATGAGGAACTTTCAGTCAAATATGGCGCCCCCTGTGGACAAAAACTGTACAAGCGACCTTCTGGCTAACACGTGCATTTGTTATGGAAACAAGTGAAGGAAACATGCAACTTCTCATGTCTGCCAGGGAGGTTATGTTTTCACCAGTGAGCATTCAGTAGGATGGTTGGTTTGTCAGCGGGATTGCACAAAAACTACTGAATGGACTTTCAGGAAACTTAGACGAAAGATGGTTCTCTTCCCAGAATAGACCCACTTAACTTTTGTTGTGGTCCTAGGTAAAGGGACAGATCCCTGATTTTTTTTTCTAACTGTGTTTAACATTGCATTTACATTACATTTTTAAAATGTGCACTGCAGACAGAGTGTAGATCTACGCAAACATCTAAGCAAACAGAAACAATGCAGACAATAACATTAGTGTTAAATAAAATAAATGTTTGAGTTTAGCAATTTTGTGTCATGTTGTATGTTATCAGATGCAAAAAAAACAACAACATCATATTAGCATCAACATCGGCCACTGAAAAACCCATCAAAATCACTACCCTTTAAAGGAGTCATCACTCGGAAATCGCAATTTCTCTCGTTAAATCATGCTATTGGTGTTGGACCTCTGTTGAAACTTGCCTGAAAAGCTGGAGTTTGAAAGTGGCTTATTTTTTTCGCTTTGGCTCTTTTTCTGAACAGGGATAGTGCACAATAGTGCGTGTTCCTAAAGCACGAGATTTTGCTCCTGTGGTGACGTTACCACAGGAGGCTACTTGCATAAGCATCGGCTCACAGCCGTCCTCAGCCAGACTTTCTGAGTGAGCACGCCGAATCTGCTTATTTCTTTGTCATTTTCATGCCATACATCGTGACCGCCAGCATTAAAACTCAGGTCTTACATGTAAAACACGAGTGTGAAAAGAAGGAAAAAAAAAGAATTTACCATTCAGAGACATCCTGCTGTAAACATGTCTCTTCCACCGTCTCTGCCTCTTCACTCTCCCGTTCGGTTTCCGACTCTGGCTCGTACATAAATGCCTGAATTCCGTAAGGTTCGTCATTTAGTGTGTGCGCCATGACAGGGGGCTGTTTATGTTTTGGAGTCTGTGTGTGCATGCAGGCTCGCCCCCATTCCGGCTCTGTCCTTCCTGCGGCCAATCAACGCGCGCCTCATTACATATTAATACAATGCACATCCGGACCGGTCAAAACCTCGCGCATAATCTCGCGTGAGAAAGTTGCGGTATGAAAAAGTGTCAGAACAAGCTCTATATTTGATTTTTTTTAAAAAAAATTCTAATAAGTTTTAAGAATTGATCCAAAGGGATCCAAGAGGGACTGGATATGTAAAAAAACAGGTGATGACTCCTTTAAGATGACCACCAATTAACTATACTGTCACTTCATCTATAAGAAACAAGGAGATATACAGAGGAATAAAAGCACTGTATGCTGTCGACTACTGGACACACACACACACACACAAGTGCACCGCTGTCTCTGCTGATTGATACTGCTGCTGTGCCTTGGTTGCTCAATAAAGAAAAGTGCTAGCAAGCGAACGTTATCTACCTAGCTTGCGAACAAAGACACTCATTAGGGAAATATGCAACGAACAAAGACAAACAATAAGCGTTTAATCTAGCTGTAACGTTAGCTAGTGAATTAGCTAGATTTCATGGTAAAACTATTAAACACTGACCGACATTGAGAACATCCCTAGCTAACTTAAGTTACACTAGATTTGGCACAGCAATAAATATAATTCAATTCGCACACCAACAATCCCCTGCTGTTACAATAATATCTGATAACTTGTATGTGACTTTCACGTACCAGGTGTAACGTTAGCATCAGGCTCCTCTTCTGTAACGTGAAGTGATTCTACATTATGTTAGCTAATTTTAAACTTGCAACGCTGAGAGCTGCTGTCTAGCCGTGAAAATGACCATCAAGCTACTGTGTTCGTTGGTTGGTGACGTCAGGTATAGGTCACGGCCAAAATTGTATGAATGGAATTATTGGAGTTATTTACCCGGTATTTGCAAAACAAAATCACTTACGTTAAAGTTCGATCACAAAACTATATTGTTACGGATCTTTGCACATTTTTAAGTGATATACAGATATCCTGGAGCTTTCTAAGTGGGTATATGGCGTGTACCTGTGTATCACGTAGACTACCACTGGTATATGGCGTTCTAAGTGTAAGTTGATTAATGGATTTAGACTGACGGTTCATACAGCGGCTGGCAAAACAATCTCACAACAAGGTTCATTTAGTAGCTTTTCCGGAGCTCTCGATCCTATCACTGAAGCTTACTCAGTCGTCAAGGCAGCACATAAAGGACTTATTAAATATTAACTGATTAGTCGTTCTGCAAAAAAGAGTGTGACGATTTTCTGTTCTCCTGTGTTTTATATCAGTGTAAGTTGTGCATCTTTGGGGTTTGTCAGACTCTTGGTTACACAAAAGGAGCAATCTAAAGAGGTCGCTTCTGACCCTGAGGATTTTAGATCTGCATTTTCCACAATTTTCTGGCATTTTGTATACTAAAAAAATTTCTAAAAAGACAGATTTCTGCATAAAACAAATAATGGTTGACCACAGTATAGACGTGCCAGTTTATGATCCCGGAGGAGACACAGGACAGAGGGTGCAGTTTGAGCGTGACATTGAGGAGGCCTTCGAGGTTAAGTGGTTAAGGCCCTCTTAAGTGGCTGTTTTTTCCCCTCCGTCATCCCGCGCTCCCTCTCTCTGGCCTGTTCGTCTTTAAATGCCTAATTTGAGAAGAGAGACATCAATCATAAGTCAGACCCACAAGTACACACTGCGAATCACACACACACGCACAGTCATTATTCCTACCCACACGCTGTATATTACGTAGACGGACACTGTGTGTGTGTGTGTGTGTGTGTGTGAGTGTGCGAGCGTTTTTTAGGGATTCAGGAGACTTCCAGGGTAATCGAGAGATTCAGGGAGCGTGAAAGAGAGATGGAGCAATAAAGAGTAACACTCTTGTTCTCTCTCCTCCATCTCTTCCCCCACTGGACCATGAGATGGGCTGCATTTCACTACATGCATTCTAAAAAGAAAGCAATTATTATTTGGCAAGTCTGAGAGTAATTATGTAATTTTTTAACAAGCTTCCTCTAAGGGTTGTGTTTTGTATTTCCAAAGTGTTGGAGTTCTTTTCAGGGGGAAGAAGATCTGACTTTATAATGTGTGAAAATAGAACGGAGGAATTTCCCTGCTGGAAGCTAATTTAAGGCGCCGCTATAAAAGAAGAAACTGGTCGATCAAGAGCATGATAGACCCGGAAACTTCTGTCACGGGTCTCGTCTGAGGACGGTCAGAAGTTGCAAAGATGGACAGCTTTCAACCTCACAACTCGTTTTTCTGCCGACAATTTGAGCCTGGTGTATGAATATTGTGATTATTTGATCCTCTGAGATTCTGTCTTAAATTGGATTTTAGTCAAAAGGTACAAAGGTATCAATTTACAGTGAAAAAAAAGTCATTATGAAATGTTGTCTTTGTAACACTAGTGTTTGAAGTACAGAGCAATTAAAAATCAGAAGAACTTTCACTACCTTTTACACACCTTGGTTGGTTTACGAGCGCACTCTTTCACTCTCCCGCCTCGTGTTTGTTTCTGGGTCTGAGGCAATATTTGACCTGCGGAAATGGACTTGAAAGACAGTGGCATCATCCCGCTGCTGCGAGCGTGGAAAACAACTGTGAGCGCATAAAAAACAAGATGATGAATAATGGAAAAGCAAACAGAGATCATTTGGAGAAAACATTAGCCCGAGACTGCAGCTATTGTTTGCCGTGCTGCCAATTTCGGAGGCTGTGTTTTGTGCGTTTTTAAGATGCGAAAAAAATCACATGTTTTGATTCGGTTATTTCTGCCGCCGAAATCACAGCTTTTCATTTCACATTTCTCCTTGTGCGTCTCTCTTCAGCGCATCAATTTTTGGGCCCCTTCATGCTCGAGGATGTGAAGAGATTCGGCAAAGCACCGTATATTAATAAATGTTTTTTACATTAATGAATGGACTTAGCTCAGCGCTGTGCTCGGAGTGCTTCCACACACACACACACAGTCACACACCGCCGTGTCGCACACAGAAGGTAGCCGGCACTATACGCCGCTGCTAATTGAATCACGTATTACATTTCCTGGAGGATTAGTTTAGCCTGAGAGACCGCTGACTGCATTGGGGCTGTAAGACAGTTGGTGTTTGTGCGTCTGTGTGTTCATTGGGATGGAGAACCTATGTATCAATTATTCATCCTGTGTGCTGCTCAATCAGATACTCAGGAATCCATCTCTCCCTCTTTCTCACCTGCAGGGATTACAGGCGGTGCGGTGATAGGACACACTACGCTGGTTTCACGCCGAATTAGCATGCTGCTGTTGTTCTGGCCAGGAGGAATCTCAGGGTGCCACAATATGGTTATAGATGGAAGGGGTTGGTGCTGCTCGTGGCACAGGTTCTACCGGGGCGATCCGCTGTTGCAATACAAGGAATTTCTCAACCCCTATGACCCATGAGAGAGCGAGCATATGAATAATAAAAAACGAACTCCTGCACGGCGTTGCAAACTGCCGAGGACGTGCTGAACAATGGGCGAGCTTTGTTTTAGGGATCCACCCTTAACAATGTGGTTTCAGTTTTCGAGCAGGGTCTTGTTAAGTCAAGCCTGCAGATGGAAACGCTTTCTGAAATTCCTCCTTCGAGTGTCACTCAAACACATCTACCACACACTGAACCGAAAATACGTTATACCCGAATCTTTATAGGGACCAGACGAAGAGTCTCCAGCCAGGCTGGATCTGCAAGAGTGGAGCTACTTAAAGGCATCAATATGTAACATTTCCACATTAAAATGGCTCAAAACGGCCGGACCTTTATCATGCAGTTTGTTGAGCTGTGTAGGCTGCTTACATTATCTGAAAGGTCTCAGGCAACGTTCAAAACCCAGAGAAATCTGCCATTTTATTCAAGGTAATGTTGCTTCACTCAGTGGTATCATATCCCCTATAGTTGCTGTCACGTCTGGGGAAACACAAGATGTTATGCCAGAGAGTGGAGGAAGAAGTCTGTATCTATACGTCCACTGCCTTAGTTTATTCTGTTAGCATGCAAACATTAGATAAATTGAGGAACCTTGACCTACTGGTGGATCTAAGAAATGGGCAAAACAAATTGATTGGATTTTATCCTGTAGGGACCTTGAATATTTATAGCTGGTTATAGATGTCCTGGTGCTCCATCCAACAGTTATCAAGCTATTTCTTCTCTGAACCACCGCTGTCAGCTTCATGACGGCACTGGAGGAAAAGTCACATAATCACCAAAGTCATCTTCCGGGGATGACGAGCGGCTGTGCACAATCCCAACTTGATATATTTCAGTCTGGACCGAAGTGGCGGACCGACCGGCAGACTGACCGAGTCACAGCGCACACATATCTGAAAATTAAAGCCAGGAAAAATACCTCAAATGTTTGTGAAATTCCTCACCGTTTTCGTCTATTTGGCCGCCTCTGGTTGTGAATTAAATTCTGGTCGGTGCATTACCATGCTGCAGGTGTTCTGGGGTCACCTAGACATGACGGACAGGTAGGCACCAGCTTGTTAGTCGGCTCCAACTGTGAGCGCACCGCAAACAGACGGGAGTCGTCTCTGACCCTGCAGCAGGAAGCCCACACATCGCGCCTGCGTGGGTCAAAGGTCGGGGAGCGAGAGGTAAATGATAAATATTTACGCAAGGAGCCCTGACGAGTAGATGTGAGATCGCTGAACAACACTTTACAATATTAATGTTTGTATGGGCTTTGTAGACTGCTATTAGCCCAACGCTGCTGTTGGTTATGAAGGCAGCAGCTCACTCACGTCAGAAAAATACACTTCTGTGTCTCCCACGGCAATTCTTCCTCCAGAGACGATTTTCTGTAGTGTTGGAAACTTATAAGTCCCTCCTCCAGTCAAAAATGTGCTTTGCTAACAGCAACTTCACCTGAATGTTTCACGTTGAATGCTTCGCTGTTTAGAATGACGTATGTTCAGTTGAATGCTGTATGTTTTTCAGGTTTGTCTACTAAAGGGGGAAAGTTTCTCCGTGCTCACCTTCAATCTCAGCTCAAGCTGTTCACAATCAAAATTGATTTTGTGACTCCACGACTGATTTTGAAGAAACACGTGCGTGATGTGGAAACCCTGAAAGCCTCCAGTGCACAGACACCTAGAACTCAACCATTCATTGAAGCAGGAGACCGCTTGTGTTCAGCTAATGAATTTCAAAGAACTGAAATATTTGCATATTTATAGAAAATGGAATTTTAAACGAGGAGGAAGGAAAGAGATGTACCTTCAAGAACTTTTTAGAAAATCAAGCTTTTTTTTTGCAGAAATCATGTCGGACACACAATTGATTTGTCTTTAAAAAGTCTGGAGTGGATCTTAAAATATTTAAAAGTTTAATTGAAATGTTCCTGAGCATGAAAAAAGAATCCATACTCAGCATGTTGAAAACTGGGCATGAAACACAAAGGTTGAAAATACTAACTTGCCACGTTCTCAGTTGTTAAGATGTCGAGCTCTGTTGATGAAGATCTTTTTAGAGCAGTGTTTCTATGTTGACAACTGTTTGCAATGTGTGCTAACGCCTGATTAAGCCAAGAAGGTTGTGATAAGCTCCGCTGGCTTCTAGACTCTGGTGGCTTTGACCTTTGCCAGTGGGCAAGCAACACTCCAAGTGTTAGCAGTCACTTGATCGAAGAAGCCGAGTCATATCGCTCCCCTCCCCCCATTTTCTGTCATCTCTCTACTGTCGACTCTCTAATAAAGGCATGATATCCCCCCCAAATAAAAAACAAAAAACACAAGATTAGGCAATAAAAACATTACATTAATTGAAGAAAAACAGTTGTGTCAGTCAATTCTAATCCTATATCCATTTCAAAATTGTAAAGGACTTACACACACCAACAAGCAGTGTTGAAGCCGCCAGTTACCTCACACTGAAGTAGTGAGTGTATGTTCCTCTGTGTGCTCTTAGATTTGTCTTCTTTGCAGTAGAGAGTATTTCAGACTTCAAGGTATTACACGGACTTGCACCACCCATACTTATCATCTCTAATTACCCCTTGTATACCTGCCAAGGGCTCTAAGATCTCCATATGCTGGTGTCCTAACTATCTTAAAAACAAATAAAACATCAGTAGGTGGGAGGACCTTCTCTCACAAAGCCCCTCTTCTTTGGAAATCGTCTTCCCACCCATATTTGAAAGGCTTTTCACATCAGCCTTCAACCTCAGTTAGCTTGCTCTAAATACTACTATGTGGGCACACAAACGTATCTTTCTTCTTTATACAGAATATGTGTTTTCGTATATGTACTGTGCAACAAATGTTCTGTGTTTAATGCCTTTTTGTGTGTTCAGCAAACATTTTGCCACATGTGTGCTTATTTGTCGTTCTTATTACATGTACAGTCCTTTGACTTCAGTATCTGCTCTTGGCTCGGAGCTTCGGTGTCGTGTATTTGCTTAAGTGTGGCCATGTATTCTTCCTCAACCTGAGATTAGGGAGGTTTATCCATCACCATGGTCTCGCTGTGTGAGCACTGAGCTCTTTTGCACATGCACCACATAAAGATCAAGTCTGTGGTGGTGGTGGCTGCCTGATGAATGTGTTGCCTGAGCCTGCCTTCATAGTGGTCAGGATGAAAGAAAAGAGTGGGGGCTGGTCAAAAGCGGGATCAGTTGCAGTGGAGAGACAAGAGTAAAATAAAAAATGAGGAATCATTCCGTTCCTGTTATGGTTCAAATTAGTTTTTACTTTATGTAGTAAAAGGTGCAATATATAAGATTTGGCTACCTGTCAAATTGATACTCAAAACAAACAGCCTAGGAGGCAGCATCTCACCAAAATACCTAGCTGCTACCTGCAGCTAGTTAGCTCAGTTCACCTTGCGGCTATTGGTTCGGACTGGGAACTCAAGACCAGGTGAGTATTAGTGTCCACATGGCTAGCACAGGAGCTCTGGACATGGATGGGACTACACAATGCATCATATTGTCAAAACTGGGGTTTGTTCACACTGTTGATATTTCTTTGTTTATTTCTGATTTTTGAAGTAAAATTCTTGCATGAGGGTGGCTGTAGCTCGGGAGGTAGAGCTGGTCACCCAGTAATCGGAGTGTCGCTTGCTTGAATCCGCGGCTCCCCCGGTAACCTTGAGCAAAGTACCGAACCCCAAATCGCTCCTGGTGAGCAGCCTTTGCCATCAGTGTATGAATGTGTGTGCGAACCGGTGAATCTGACAAGTGTTGTAAAGGTTAGCAAACTGGAAAAAGCATTGTAGAAATGTAAGTCCACTTACACATTTACCACACAAACTACTTCACCTCTCCAAGCTGTGAAGTGAAAACTGAAACCCGCAGCTTCCTGGAACGTAGTAAATCTACATAAACATACTATATGAGCAGATAACAGGCTGAACTTGTTAAGTCATTTGAGATACCATTGTATCATCATTTGCATTGTGACTACACAGTGCGTATGGTATTACTTTGCTCCATGCTGCGTGCACGTATGCGAATGCCAAAAACAAGAACTGGCATGGGCCACCCTCAGCTCCATCCAAAAGTGTCCCTCATTATTCCCTCCATCCCTGTGGTCTCATGAGGGGAGAGCAGTGCATACGCCAACAGTGACAGGCTGATCTGCTCCCTCAGTTAGAGCAGGGGAATGAGGGACGAGCCAGAGGAGGACAGGAAGACGATAAAGAGGACAACAGTAGTGCTCGGAGCCTGTGTGTGTTTTGAAAAAAAAAAAAAAAAAAGCGACAGAAGAAGAAGAAGGGAGAAAGCAGGATAAGGAGAGGTAAGTAGTTTACAGTGCTGTGTGTACTGTATGTAGGAGGAGCGGCGAAGACTAGAGGAGGCATTGACCGGATTGGAGAGACAATAAAAATAGTGCTGACATGGTACAGTTAATGTGTGTGTGTGTTTGTCAGCACGTAACAGGGAAGTGGGGGTGGAGAAGAAACCCTTTCCCGGAGCACTGAAAAAAAAGAGAAGGAATGATGTGACAACAAAGAATAGAAATCAAAGTTGGAGGCAGGAGCAGAGACAGAGAGAGAGAGAGAGAGAGAGAGAGAGAGCGGGTCGCTTTGATTCCAGATGTTAAATTGCGCCTATTTAGTTAACTGCTGATGGGATCGATTGGGGAAAATTGAGAAGGCAAAAGGGGGGAAAGATGGAAATGGAGATGGAGATGGAGATGGAGGAAGGTGTGGGATGAGAAAGTGGCAGAGGAGGGATGGCGACGGCGGGGGCAGGCGGGGAAGAGGAAATATGGTTGCCATGCGAAAGCGAGAGCAGAGGAGAGAACGGAGGTAAGGAAGGTGGCAGAGAAAAAGAGGGATGGAGGGCTGCGATGATGGATGCGCTGCTCTCGTTTCGTGCCCCCTAACGAAGACTCTAATTAGTGTTTGTGTAATTCCACACTGTCTCCTCCGCCTGCTCATCTTAATTAACTACATTCATCTTCCCCTCCCTCCATCCATCCCTTTCTCTCGCCCTCCCTCCCTCTGCCCTCCTAAAATAACATACTGACTGTCTGAACCCCACCTGGACCAGACCTGCTTTTACTTACTCACTATCTCTCCCTCTCCCATCCCGACTCACACTCCCTTTTATCCCCCCCTTTTTCTCCCCATCCTTTATGCATTCTTCTGCCATCTGATGTCTCTCTCCCTCTGTTATCTTCCTGCCTCACCTTGAAAAAAAAAAAACATTTTTTCTCTCCCCCTGCTCTGTCTCTTTCGCAGCTGACTGTGTTAGCGCTTGGCCGGCGTAAAAGCCTTGCCCACCCCTGCGAGTCTCCAGAGCCTTGTATTGTGACGGCCCATTTAGTCATTCCGGCCATTAATTTCATCAATAGGCTCAAGAAGTAGCAGCCACACCACCAGAAAATGCGCGGCTACTCCAGGTTAATCGTACATTAAAAGCCGAGTGACACCCCGCGACCACCCCCAAAACAACGAGGCCAATAAATTCGACAGCAGCTCTAAACAAATTGAGGGCGACACGAGGCAGGAAAAAAAAAGGAGCCGCGCAAATGATTTTCGCTAAATCTGGCTGTACTTCCACTACATGAGGGCCAATTGGGTTTAGGGGACAGTTACACAAGTGTTTGAATGGCAGCCGGAGGAGGAGGTGGAGAGACGGAGGGAGCTGTGTGAAGTGCATTTTCAGATGGAGATGACAGGGCGGCCGATGACTGGTCGGTATTGTGTTATTGTAGCGAGCCGCGGATGGATCGGAGTACCTGCCATCATTTAGCCCCGCAGTCTGAAATGGCTTTCCTGCTTTCAGCCTTTTCAGCAGTCAGTCAGTGTGACAAAAGACTGCTGGGAGACGGAGCCTCTGTTTCACAGCACCCCATCTTCGCTCACGAACGCACGCACACACACATGGTGGTAAATATCCTGCACACATTGGTACCCTTGCACACAAACCCAATCAGAAGAACCGCAGTAGGAGGCCTTTAGCGTTTGCCGTTGCACAAATTGGGTGCCATTCAAAAAAAGAAATCAACAACAAAAGTTTGGATTTACGTCTTGTGTTCTATTTGTGTGTGTGTGTGTGTGTGTGTTAACATGTTTGTGTATATGGATGCTCCGGACACAGCAGTAAGCTACAGTTTGCTGAGAGCAGCAGAAATGGTTTCTCATCCTCTTTTGGTATGGACACCAAAGACCCACTTACACCCGTAAGGCACCATCACAACCCAGAATGCATTTCACCCTTTAAATTTACTGGCCCAGATAGCCATCATGCTGCCCGAATGGAGCAAAGATGCACACACACACACACACACACAAATGCACGACCTCCACCCACACACACACACAGGGCGACAGTGATAGCAATTACAACCCAATCGGTCCCACCTCCCGCTGGGGGTCAGAGGTTAATCTACCGGGGTGTCACCTGACAGCACTACCTCACAGCGGCCTGAGCGGAGGGAAGAGAGGGAGGCCCAGAGCAAGCGGCAAATAGAGATAGAGCAAGGAAGGAGGAAGCCGGGAGCATTAGGGTGACAGAGATAGCAGTGGAGACAGAAATAAGGGGATTGAGATAGAATGACAAAGAGGGAGCTACAGGCGAGAGAGAAAGAAAGCAAGAAGAGAGACGGCGAGCGGCAGAAATGCAGGAGCAGAGGACACCGACTGGCTACCAATGATGGTCCAAATGGGCAAAAATATCCCCCCGCTGTCCTTTCAACTTCCTGCACAGATATGATGTCACCACCAGGAGCTCTGAGGAGCCGCCCTAGAGGGAGGAAGGTGCCTTCAGGCATTGATCTCAGATCAGCTTAGCCACTGGAATACCTAACCTTTAACAATAAAAGGAAAATGCAAATCTGACCTTAGATGACAGTGTAAGTTAAACCTCTTCCCACTCTCCTAATCTCGGTGCCCACTGGGCTCGGCGTCACCTGTGCTGCTGCCGCCGCTGCTGTGGCTGATGAAATGTAGATGTTACAAAGAAACGGGTGGCAGCTGGCTTTTTCAACCTGCACCTGTTCCTTTTCCATGTGTGTCTGTCGGTGCATCCGTAGGGGGGGAGGGGACGTTCTCGTGTGTGTGCGTGCGTGCGTGTGTTAGTCTGTCCATGTGTGTGCGCATACCTGCTGTCTTCAGTGTTTCTGTGCTGTCTGCAGGAGCACACTCACAGGGGATAATATAGTACGGAGACTTGTGATATACGAGGCGTCAGGAACATTTGTCTAAATAGCCCCAAAGCCCTGTGACTCTTACACACATGCTTGCAGCGGTGCACATACGGACACTACACACACACATAAATGCACACATTGCTATGACTATCTACTTAATTGACCTAAACTTTTTTTTTTTTTTTTTTACATTCTTGTCAGCTCTGTAATTTGTACAAAATAAAATAAGAACCTGAATAAATGAGTAGAAGCACACCAAAGATTCTTCAAATACAGGTGCACTGCATAATTACGCAATTAACATCCTATTATGCCCTGTGGCAGGTACAGGATACGGAGCAGGCCCAGCTGACTTTGACTCAATAAAGAAGAAGCAAAAGATCTAATTGACTTCCTTCTGTGATTAAACATGTCTATCCTGGCGGGAGGGGCTAATATCCACATGACAGGTGGAGTCATTGATGGGTTTCACGGGTGTTGAGATGACGTGAACGAAATGTTCCGGACGGCACGGTCGACAAACGTCAACCCAGGGGAACACTTATCAAACCGCAGATAGCAACAATCTCATGTCCGCTACAGTTTCATGGTAAGAAACACATTTAATGTTTTATGTTACTACTACACACTCTTTTTACCTTATAGTTGGACACTTACGTTTGCAAATACTTAATTTAACCCTGTTGTCGTTGTTTTTCATAGATAATATTAAAGCTATAGCACGTAACATTTCCACATTAAAACATCTCAAGCCTTGACAAGAGATTGGACCGATGGTAACGTGATGACAAGTAACAGTGCTTTTCACTTGGTCGCTTATCGATGGCGTCATATCCACTAACTACTTAGACTCCCAGCCGTTGCAACTTCGCAGGAAACACAGAAAACACCATAGGTCAGATCATGAGGAAGGAAGCTGGCAAACTAGCGAGCTGCTCAACTGTTGGTTGATTGTTTATTTGTTTGTTTGTGTGTGCTCACATGTGATGGAGGACGATTATTCATCGCAGTGTGTGCCGCACATTCAGTCTCCAAAGCTGTGCTTTCAAAGCAGAAACGTTAACAAACTTTGTTTTATATGGCACATTTCTAGACAGTGTTACAAAGTGCTTTACATGAAAAGAAAAGCAAGAGACAGCAGGCATAGAACAGCAGATACATATTAAACAGCACAAGGATTATAACACATTGTAGGACGGTCAGGTTAAATATGCTACATGGCGAGAGGAAACTGATAAAACCCAGTCATTTAATCAAGAACACATAAGTGCTTCCTATTAAAAAAATGGTTTTAAGAGAAAATGTAAACGATGCTGACGATGTAGCCTACCTGATTTCAGCAGTACTTCAACAGTCTTGGGGTCTCTGACTGCAAAATGCCCGGTCACCTCTAGCCATAAGCCAGGGTTTTGGAACAACCGGCAAGAGCTGCGTCCGCCAATCTTAGAGAACGCCCCAGACACACAGGGGGTCAATAAATCTTTTATGTAATTTTGGGCGAGGCCATTTAAAGCTTTGAAAGGTGAACCAAATGACCCAAGAAGATTATGGGACACGAAGAGAGGTAAAATGAAGGTGGCATTTCCGAGATGGAGAGAGCTTCAAGAGCAGAGGGACTCAGAACCAGCGTGTTTTCTCCCGGACAGGTAACTGTCCTCTCTTCTCCGGTCCTGTGTAGTTCCTGGTGTCTCTGCGTTTGCTCCTCGTGTTCTCTGCCCTTGTCTGTGTTCCGTACGTTTTATCCTGGTTTGTCCTGTATTTAGTTTTTGTGTTCCTCTTTAGTCTTGTAGATTCTCCGCAACCTGTTTTGTCAGTGTTTTTGCCTTGATTTTGAGTTTTGTACGATGGCTCACATTATTAAAGCTCACTTTTTGTTTCTTTCTTGTCTCATCATCTTTTTTGCAAGACATATCCCTTTTCTTTATTGCTCTGACTGAGAGAGCCCTCGCGGCAGAAGTTACATGCTGAGCTTTCAAGTCATTAACAAACTGTCCAACCTAACTTATATACTTTATGTTGGAGTTTTTTTTTCACACTCATTTGTGTGTTTGTTGGCATCTATCACATTTTGTTTACATGGCGGAGTGGACTCTTTAGTTCTATTAAACAAATGTTATTAATGGCATTGTAGTGGCAAATTAAAAGTATGAACTATGAAATGATGTCAGTTATTTTTAGTGGGTGAGTAATTACCTCTGTGGGCAAATTAACTGCATGTACTGCTCATTAATTTAGTCATTTATTTCTTTTAGAAATTGCCGCCGTCTTTCATCTGTCCATTATTTTGTATTTAAGCACTTAAAATAAAGACTTGTGTTGTTTTCAAAAGGAAGTGTAAACTCAATTTTGCCAGTCAGAGTTTAAGTCGAGTGTGTTGAGTATGTTTATAGCCCAGCACGCCCACAGTTATTACTGCGGCCCTGCTTCTTCCTCATTTTCTTTCCCCTTCAGTCACTGTAAACTCATCTCCCCCTTCACTGATGCGCTCTGTCTGATTTATGTCAAGATCTTTCGTTAAAAGTAAGAGCAGAGTAAGCGAATGCAGGTCTTTGTCTGTAGTGGGATAGCGAGGAGGTTGGCAACTGTGCGTCATTCTTGGCGTGTGATGCTCGTCAGATATATCAGTGCTATTGTTTAAATGATCCACCTGTCAGGCTTATGATGATGATTCCCCTGCAGGGCTGCACAGCTGAATTAATTACGAAATATTTTCATTTATCCCCCCCAAAAATCTTGACGCTTTAACAGGAGGAAGTGGGAGTGTTGACTCATCACCCTGAGCGTGGATTTGTGTGCGCGAATGTCACAAAGTGTCTTCTTGCGCTGTCTAAACTTTTCCAAACAAACCGCTAATGTCATTTCCTCAGAAATCTATCGGCAGAGGTTCACTGCATTAAAAATAACGTCAGAAAATTTTGGGAACTCAGCAGAATCCCGGGTTTTTTTTTTGGACCAGCGCCGGTCTCCCCCTTCGTTGGGAATTTGGGATCATCCTCTCGCAGCTGCACTGACACTGACTTCTGATGTGGAAGTTAAATAAATAAAATCATTTCTCCATGGTAATTTTCGTCAAACCTGCCAAATGCAGCCTAAATATTTGACACGGAAGGAGAGAAGATCAGTGAGAAGTGAGATCAAAGGAGGGGGTGATGGTGGTGGTGCTGCATGCGTGTGAGAGTGTGTGTGCGTGTGTGTGCGTGTGAGCGCGAGTGTGTGCTGGGACGGGTGCAAGTAGTGACGAAACGTATTCTGCAGTGTGATATTTTCAACACCACCAAATTCCGCTCTATCTCCTCCACACATGGCGGTAATCTAAACTCAAAGCAACGAGAGTTTGTGTCAGAGTGTGTGTGTGTGTGTGTGTGTGTGCGCGTGTATGTGCGAGTCTCCAGCCACTAGCAACTATTCTTCATATTCCTGTCACCTACTCTTCTTCTCTCTCATCTCCTTCCTCTGTCTCCAGAAACAAACACAAACACACACACACCCACACACACACACACGCTCGCACACAAAACGATTGTATTTGTCTTTATCAGTCCCTCCATTTTCCTCGCCCCTCCTTGTGTTCGGTCTCCTTCGTTCAATATTTCATGCTGTTGAGAGCGTATCTATTCTGAGCTCTCTCTCTCTCTCTCTCTCCATGCACGCCCTCTCCTCCCTCTCTTCCTCCATCCCTGCCATATCCTTAAAAAAAACCCCTCTCTCTCTCTCTCCACACATCACTCTTGCTGTCCTCTCCCTCTTTCTGCACCTCCATAAATCTCTCCCTCTCCCCTAACTCTCTATATCTCATTGCACTCCTAATGTTCTGTGCCCCATCTAACTCTTTCTCCCAACTCCGACTTACATTCTCTTCCACCCTTTCATTTCCTTTTCCTCCTCCCTCCCTCCACCCTCCTCTCTCCTCTGTCTATCTCTCTCTCTCTCCTGCGTCCCCCCTCCGCTGGCTCACTTTGCGTGACTGCTCAAAAGTATCAGCTCCTCTTCTCCTTCCCTTAACCCCTCACTCCTTCTTTCTCCTCATTCCCCCTTGGATTCCCCCCCCCCCCCCCCCCCCCCCCCAACCAAAACACAGAGAAAGGCCTGTTCTCTCTTTTTGCACCTCTTTTTTGCATCCCCCCCCCACCCGCCTCCCTTGCCGCCTCGCCTCCACCCCCTCTTCGCCGTTTCTCCTGCTCCCATCCGTTCTTAGTGCCACCTCTCCTCCTCATCCTCCTTCATCCTCGCTCCGTCGTACTCGGCTCCATCTCCGTCTCCACCCCCCTCCACCCCTTCCCTTCCCTTCCCGCCACCACCACCACCACCAGTCCCCTCCTTGCTCTTAGCCCATACCAGTGTTGTTTTAGGCACAGCAGTGAAAGGTAAACAGAGAGATTGAAAATTCGTGTCAGTCAGTCGGGTGAGAGAGGGACAGGGAGGGAGGGAGAGCAGCAGAGGTGGTGAGGGAGCGCGAGGAGGCGGAGGGAGTGTCAGTACAATTTACTAACACAACAGTGAACAGCGAAGCAGGCCAAGACACAGCGAGCGGGGAGGCGGAGTGAGAAAAGAGACTCCCGGTTCAAGAATGCCATTGAAATGCAGCACACATACGAAGTGTACAAAATATATGAATTGTTTACTGTATATTCACATGATGCTCATGTACATACAACGGTCCTACCAGATTCATATGTGTGTTGTTTACTTCCCGGGGGCCCCTGAGAGGGATGTGAGTCCAACTGGGGCCTAATATCCAATTATCAGTGCAATGAGAAAGCTCCGATTAGATTTCGAGGTTGCAGAAAGGAGCACTTGACAGATGTGTTGCTGGCCAGCTCTGTGTTGGAAATGTCATAAGAGCCTCGGTGTCACCGCATGCAGTCAGCCCCGAGGTCGTTTCTCATAATAACCCCAATACAAAAGTAATCCAATAGCGCCGCAGCCCACGCCCGGAAAATCAAACCTGGGTGATTAGAATTGACAGGGGCGTTTGCCGAAAACAGAAAATGTCAGCGTCTGTTTCAAAGAAAATGCAAGAAAGTGAGAAATGTTTTATCTGAGAAAAAAAAAAGAAAAAAAAAAAGTGCAGAATTCCTGCTTCCGTCGGTGCTCGATTTCCAACTTTGTCTTCTCGCACCTGATTTACAGTTTCCTTTCAAATGTGGACGTGTGGTATATTTATAACCAACCTCCTGTGGCCTTCGTACAGTCAATCATCCATGCTCTATGGGCTGGGATTGAAAGGTTCACCTAAAGGGCATTTCCTCACTTAATTCTGGGGGAATGTGGCCGGGCAGAGAGTTGTGGTCTCATCTGAGGAGGCTTTGAGACGACTGTCAAAAACAATAAAAGATAAAGACATTTTTAAAAAACAACAGAAACAGCATGGTTGTTGTTCTGGATCATCCACAGAGCGCGCTGTACACAGTTTGTTATAGGTGTCATAACATATTACGACTCTCTAGCTTAATCTGGACCCTTGACCAGATTCTGTGACCTTCTTCGGAAAATGGAACTTACATCTTCGTGTCTTCACATAAATAATCTATGCAGAGCTGCAGAGTAACTTTTCACACTGGTTGCACTGGTGCATCTGACTTGATCATCAAAGTGCAATAACACATTTTTGTTTAATTTCTCAACACATTTTCCAAATGATTGTAAACGGGAATAAAGGTGCAAATACAGGTTTTTCTTCAATTGAGTTATGGAAGACAAGGAACTGGGACAATCTGAATTGCTTAAGAAATAATCTGCTACATCTCAGCTGCAGCGGTGCGACCAATGGAAATGTTTAGTTGCACTTTGAGGTCTCCAAGCTCGCAAGAGGCTTTAAAAAAGGGACAACAGGATATGGTTGAAAGCCCTTGAAAAAGCAGTTAAGTGAACTTTGATTTGACTTTTTTTATTTTTGTATCAGAGACATGTGTTCCCAAGGTCAGGAAGTAACCTTCTTGCTCATTTCTTATAAAGTTTCTCTGTTGATTCTGAAAAGTGAGGTTTCTTTTAAAGGAATCGTCAAATGGTGAAAGAATTCTGTATAAGCAGCATGTTGCAGTTTTATGAAGGTTATGTGTTGGCCTAATTTCTTTTAAATCGATGCATGATGTCCTGGACTTGTCGCCCAATCGCCAGAATAAACGTTGTTCAGTCTTTATGTAGCTACTTTACAGTCATTCAGATTTGATTCTCTACTTCCCTCTTGTCACAAAAAAAAAAAAGCCCCTTTGTTAGGGTTCGGAAAACATCGTGGTTTGGCTTTAAAGTAGCAACAAAACGACTGGTCTCCTTAAAAAAAGAAAAAAAAAAGAAAAAAAAAACATGGTCCGCTGTCCCGTGCAAAATAGCTTTGGTTGCCACAAAGGAGGATGGAAATCTCTTCACAGAGTTGAACTGCGGTCGCCCGCTTGGCAGCCTTGAGACTTGTGATCGTCTCATCTAACGCTCTTTTAATGTTGTGACCACCAAAAGTGAAATTCCAGTTTGGGGATTTTATTGGGATGACAGCAGACGTTTTAAGAGACACTAATCTAAGTCTCCGTGGACGCCACTAGTGCTTCATCATAAAATATGTATTTTTGTAGTTTTGGTGACCCATCCCTTAATGGCAGAAAAGAGGGAGCGTGAATGTTTTTGTAGGTAAGAGTATGCATGTACGCATATTGGCATGTATTTTTAACGATACCAGGTGTTCGACGGCGCTGCTGTGATACTACATGATGCGGCGTGGTGATAAACAGAGATACAACGAGGAGAGACTGAGGAGAGATGATGGACAGAGGAGCACAGAGACGAGGCAAAGGAGGAGTGCTCATTAAAAAGCTGCATGCCTGCTATAACGGAGAGCGAGATGGAGGGAGAGGCAGAGGCAGTGGAGACAGGTAGACCACGAGAGACAAAGCTAACAAAAGACGGAGGCAAAATAGCAGAGGCAGGAGCGCGGAGTGGAGAAAAGTTTGCATTTGAAATGGGGAGAGAAGGAGGTGAGGAGACGAGGAAGAAGAAAAAGAGGGAGAGAGGGAGGGATTGAATGGACAGCTCGTGAGAGGGCTTGAAGGACTGGAGAAGACAGAGGGATTCCCCGATGGCATCTCATCTCTCTCTCTTTCTTGCTCTCCTTCTCCCTATTTCCCTCCTTTTTTTGCCCCAATAAATCATCCTGACTTCTCCTTAACCAACTCATTCCCAGCAGGCGGCGAGAAAACTGTAACAATCTTTCTCTTATCTGGTATCTCTCTCTTTCTCTCGCTCCCTCCTCCTGTCTCTTCGCCTGTCTGGCCTGTTCCTCTGTCTCGCACAGACACACCTCAGACGCACAGCTTGTGGCGGCGGAGGCGAAGGAGGGGGGCAAATTACTGAACGTTTTACCTCGTCTCCGCAGGACAGAGCTACAGGAATATACATCACACCTGCACGACAAGGGCTGTATTATGACTTAATTGCTTTGGATCTGAAATGTAATTTATGCGGTTCACAATGAAAACTTAACACTTCAATCGGCAGAGTACATATCAGTGAAGTACATCAAGTTTTTTGTCACATTGCTGTGCTTCACTCAAGTTAGGTTTAGGCACAAAAAACACTTGGTTAGGCTGAGAAAAAAAAATCACTGTTTGGCTGTAGGGTTAGGGTTAGCAGTTTTGTCACCACAACCACACCACAGACACAGCTGGAAATGTCCCGACTTCATGTCAACAATATCCACTTCTGTCGCCACAAGCATGACTGGAAAGTCTTTGTACACAACAACAAAAAGCCTGTGAGATTTTTTTAATGGATTTTGGTTTATTGCCTGAAATAAGCTTGCATAAATGATACTTACCCATCTTGTTCAGCAAGATAATTTTCGCAGATGAACAGCACTGATTTTCAAACTGTAAATTAATAAAAGTGAATGAAAAGCTAATGTTAATAGACTACAGAGCTACTACTAGGACCACAAACTACCTTTCTACGTTAATTGTTTGTTATAGTTGACCGAACTTGATATATCATGTTTGTATTTGTGTTGCTTTCCATTCCCAGTTAAACGTTAACTTCTAACATTTGCTCCTGGCTGCTGAAGGTGTGCGAACGTGCTGCATCTATAAGAGGATTGTCGGCTTCATGGTGATACCTCTGTACTACACTGACTTACAGTGTCTGGGGATCCTCAGCCAGCATGTGTATGTGTGCGTGTGTGTGTGTGTAAGAATGTATTTTTAGGGGTTTTGTAATAAAAATGTAAAAGTGTGTGTGTGTGGCTAGGTATGACTGGGGGGGGGGGGGGGGGGGGGGGGGGGGGGGGCCTGAAATATAGACTGCAGATGGTGACTGCAGACGGATTCAGAGCTCTCTACTCCTACACCGGCAGTGGAGGTCGAATAGTTGACAAGAGGAAAGAGAGACAGAGAGAGAGAGGAGGAAGAGAGAGAGAGAGAGAGAGAGAGAGAGAGAGAGAGAGAGAGAGAGAGAGAAAAACTTGAGTCGCAGTGATGCCTGATGTGCTGCGACTCGGCCACAATATTGGAGGAATGCGCTTTTGTCGCTCGCAGGGGGGCGGAGCCAAAGAGTGCACGAGCGCTGCCTACCAAACAGAGAGAGGAGGGGGGAGAGAGAGAGGAGGAGGAGAGAGAGAGGGAGAGAGAGCGAGAGGAGGAGAGACGGGTGGGCAGGCTGCTCACCGTAAACGATGGTTGTCGGATAGAGTCCTGAAGACCTCATGAAACTGGCTGGTTGAATTGTTCGCAGCGATTACAGAGCTCCGCGTGCTTTGGAAGAAGAGGAAGAAGAAGAAGAGGAAGAAGAAGAGGAGGAGGAAACTGCAGCAGCACGCAGATAGTTTATAAAAGAAGAAGGGGACTTGGTTAATATTTTTTTTTTTTCCACGCCACAACTCTCGGACTGGACCATTTCATGCCCGGGGGAGGACCGACCTCCCGCTTGGACCCGACACCGGCCTCCCACACTCCTCTGGTGGGCTCAGAAGCAGCAGTTCCCGGTGAGAAGAGAGGACCGGGCGCAGCTGCTTAAGGACCCCCTCCTTGTTTTGAAGGATTTGCTGGGGAGGGGGAAAGGAAAAGGGGGTTGGCTGGTTATTGGTGGGTGGTGGGTTTACGAGTTTTATAACAGTTATTAACCAGAGTGTGTGAAAACCTTTTGTATGCATGCATGAAGCCTTTTTTTGTCTCCCCCCCCCCCCCCCCCCCCCCCCCCCCCCCTTCTCGTCTGTTAGGCATTTGCTGGGATGTATGAGTCGCGTTGTTTGGTGGGGTGAAGGGACCGAGAGAGTGGCCGGAGAGACCGAAGGGGGGAACCGGAGGCCGAGAGAGAGGAGCCGGGAGCATGGCTCTGGTAGCGCTGTCTCTCTGGGTGCTAACGAGTCTCACCTGGGCGGACGTGGTCCAGGTGTCAGCCAACAGGCATTCCGTTTACTGGAACAGCTCCAACATACAGTAAGACCCCCACTACTGCACTGTTCATCCGTGTGTATGTGTGTGTGTGTGTCTGTGTGTGATCTACCTGGTTAAAAGAAGAAAAAGGAAAAAAGGAAGGAAGGGAAATGTCCTGATTTGCTCTCCTCTTTGGCTTCACACCATCACTCTTTGCACCCATCACTGGTTTTATTGCTGTTCAGAGCTTTGCTTGATTGTGCCTCTGACGCTTCATCAGGGTTGTAGCAGCCACCCTTGCCTTATCCCGTTTTCTCTTCAAAGTGGGAAAGAAAGAAATCCCACACAAACTACCCAAACAGGCCAACATTTTTTTTTTGTCTCAAGCTATTTCTTTTTGTCATGCCTCTCAGACTGCTCTGTCAGACCCCCGCTGCGAAGTCAAGGTGGCTTCAAATCATCCTTTTTTCAACACCTCGGCCGGACATATTTAGTGCCCGTGTCTTTTTTTCCTCCACCTTTGGCCGTGCAGGGTCGAGGAGTGGAAATGGAGAAAAAGGAAGAGGCTCACGTGTGATTCTCTCCTCCTCTCCCCGTCATGTGGCTCTCCTCTCCTCTCAGTCTTTCTCTGTCTTCTCCTCTATCTGGTTCAATTAGGAGCACTTCTTCATCCTGACCCCATTGTGTTGCAGCAGTGTCACTATTCAATCTCTCCTTCCCACTCCCTCTCCAACTTGCTCTCTCCTTCTATCCCTCCCTAACCCCCTTTCTTGTTTACACTCAGTCCGTTGGCCTTTTTGTTATCCTCCTAATCCCTCGCTCCTCGCCCCTATCTCGATTCAAGAAGTGAAAAAAGGCTTCTTTTTCCCCCTGTCTTTCTCTCTCGCTCTTTTTCTTTTTTGAGAGCTGCCTTTCTGATACTGTCCTCGAGAGTCCATGGCTCTGCTGCTGGATCCTCAAGAATGTAGCGTCAGTCTGCAGCAGCACACTGTAGGCTCATCTCTACTCAAACAATTCACAGTAAAACCTTGCAAGTTGATGCTTTGCTAGCTGTGTTTCAGCAGGATCCTGATCTGAACATCCAAACCTCATCTGTTAAAATTCACAGTCGCTTCCCGTCCTGTCCAAATTATGCAGAGAAAGGTTCATAATGTGCAACCGAAAAACCAGATTTGAATGATTTGTCATCGAATAAGGGCAGATTTTGTTAAGTTGTTGTGTGATCGCACGCATTCGAATGTTCGTGCGAAATAATGCAATGATCGAGCCAAATTTTTAGGTGCACAACGGCGCATGTCACACACTAACACACACCTTCCCTTCCGCTCTCCATCTTGCAGTGAGTCCTGTCTGCGTGTAAGCTATATATCAGCAACCAGGCGTCGTCTCAAGACATCTCAGTTTGTGGTATTTACCTCCTCAGCAGAATTTACTGGGCTCCTAAGATGAGCGCCAGATACACAGCGACTCACATTTTATGACCGCGCTTATTAAAGACGTAAAACAATATGAAATCCCGGAAAAATACTCTGTTGTTTTTGCAGGCGGACGATCAATGATTCTGTCCGATGACGGTAACTCCAGGCCGATGATTTTAGTTTACAGCGAGGAATAAAACTGTGAGAGGCGAGTGGATTTATGCCTCAGTCACAACAGAATTACAATACATGAAGTACTGCGTAACGTAATAGGAGCAGAAGACATAAGGTTATTGTTCCTGGTAGACGGTATTAGTTTTCCTGAATGTGAGAAAATTGTTTACACGCTAATATTGCATGCACATTTGCTGCCATTGCAATTGGGACGATATTTTTCTGCAACACTCGGCGTGGCGAGGCCTCATTTTCAATTTCTGTACTTTTTTTTTCTTTCTCGCTGTGTCATAATTTGATAATAAATGCTAATGAAATTCCACCTTCGGTTATCATATCAGAGACAGAAGTTGATTTAGGTAAAAATGTGGATAAAGCGCTTAAAGGCATAAAGGGAAAAGAGAGTAGACGTGAACCCGGGACCTCGATGTAATCACCTGATGTCACAGGAGTAGTTTGTAGAGTAAGCTTGATGAAATGTATACTTAATTAGGTGATTTCGTAGACGCTTTTCTGCTTTTTTTTATTTAGACTGTTTGCTGTGAAGAAAAAAAAAAAAAAGAGGCTGCAGTGGATTTTTCTCACAAAGCAGTGGGAGGACTGAGGCAGTCTGGAGCAGCCTAACCTTTAACCCGACCGTCCAGGCCCTTAGTACTGCAGAGCCCTGCAGTCTCTCCTCTGCCTCGCCACACGTTCACTGCCAATACGGTTTTTATCCCAGCGGTGGAATATTCTTAGCCCCTGCAGTGTTAGTGTGTGTGTGTCTTTTATAAAAGACGGTGGTTAATTAAAGAACACTGCATCTCGATGGACCTGCCTCATCCCTGATCTTCCAATCTTCCTGCCCTCTCTTTCCCAGTGCACACATGAACAGTGACGAAGTGTGAGCAGTGAGTGGGGATAACTTTTTCAATTCAGCCTACTTATTGAATTAGGAGACAAAGGGGACACGGACAGTGGCACACAAAAGACAGATACACTGCGGGATAACCCCTCTAATCTACTCTTTCATACACTTCTGAGCCATTTTTCCAACCGCTCAGATCCCATTTCCTGCATTTATTTTAATCTCTGCACTCAACAACACAACATCCAGCATTTGTAGGGGTTGGCTGGCGTTTTCTCTAGCCGTTGGCAAATCGGCCTCTCTGGAGTTTCTCTAACTCGCACTGCTGTGTGGAGGTTTAGAAGGCCAATAATAAGCTGTAGTATAGCTGTCAGTTTGAGTGGTAAACACATTGTAAAGCCTCAGGACCCTGCAGTTTCTCAACCAGCTTCTGACCCCGAGCCACTCATCAACCACAGGAGACAGGCTGAGACTGTTACCAAGGATTAACTCCTTCTCACACATACACACACAGAGACACATGCACACACACACACACACACACACCCATGTGCTTACAACTGCACATGCTCACATCGATCTACGAAGATGTGCGTACACACAAACACACACTGACGTCCCTGCTGTGTACTTTTTTTAACTTTGGAAAAGATGGATCATTTCCTGCGTGTGCGTCTTGCACAAAGGCTGTCGCCACTGCCTCTCAGTCACTTGTCACTGATATCCCTCGGCATGGATGTGTGTATGACGGTGTGCGTTCTTGTGTGTGTGTGTGCGCGTGTTTGCCCCGTTACAGATGTCTCTGTTCATTGATGGGTGACGGAAACAAAAACAAATCCATCAGTCCGTTAAATCACACATTATCTTCCACCACCTGGCAATTAACCACCGCTGCGAGTGTGTGCGTGCGTGCATATACATGTGTATGTGTGTAATCTAATAAGGCGGCAGATAACTGGTTTGCATAATAGATATCTAGTGATATCTCTAAATTTATCTGTTGTATATTTCGGAAGCGATTAGGTTGGGAATAAATAAACATAAGCATTTCTACACAGCAGCTTTGCGTGTGTGTGTAGCAATGACACGGTCACCTCAACGCATGCCACTGGAACGTAGCCAGCTATCGCAAGCAGAATTTGCCTCTCATACAAATGCACATGCGTACGCGGGGTAATCGATGCCAAGTTGGAACTTGCTTTATATTCATCCAGCTCGTCAGAGTGTGCAGAGACACGTCACGCAGGGCGGGAGAGAAATAATGCAAGAATATGAGAAGAGAGGGAGGTAGAGAGAGAGAGAGAAATACTATGGGACTGGTTAGAGGAGAGAGGGCATCAGGAAGAATACCGATGGATTTTGTGCTGAATTATAATAGAGCAGGGGGAAGAGGGTCATCATAATAATGATAATAATGCTTGGCCAGTGCCCTGATCCACACGCTGAGTTCTCACAGTAGACGCCATAACACAGGCCCAGTGTGTGTGTGTGTGTGTGTGTGTGTGTGTGTGTGTGTGGATGAGAGAGGGAAACGCAGACACAGACGAGAGGATTAAGCAGGCCAATCAACCATCCCCTTGACAGCAACACAAACCTATCTGTCTCCCAGCCCCACTTAGGACAACAACATTTACATTTATGAATATGTGCACAAAGGAGAGTATTACTCACTCACTATCACAAGGCGCACGGCCCGCCTGTGTGTGTTTATGTGTGTGTGTGTGCCTACAACCCATCCATCATAGATGTTTGCGCCGCCGCTACATATTGTCAGCCACCACTGCGATGCGTGTTTGCGCACATGTAAAATCGAGCCTCACACACACACACACACACACACACACACACACACACACAGGCTCAGTGATCATCATAACAGTTATACAGACACACTGTTCATAAGTAACAAATAACAAGGCCACATGGTGTCCAGGTGAATGGATATCTGGTTTGTGTCGCGATGTGCGGGTGTGAAAGTGTGTGTGTGGCGTGCAGACGCTCGCACAGGCGTCATTAATTAAAAGCAATAGGGAACACCTGTGTGATGGATGACTACTGTTTGCATAATAACATCCAATGGTCTCTCTCTCTCTCTTTCTCTCTCTCTTGCTCAGTCTATTTGCGTGCGTAGGAGTAAATAAATTTTTCTGATTGGACGTGTACTGTCTGGTAAGTGAGCCGAGTAATAAGGGACATGAACAAGAAAGGAGGTAAAGAAGTGAATTATTTTCATGTCCTCTATCTGTGTTTTTTTTTCTCCCTCTTTGGGGATGAGCTAGATTTCAGGAGTGTGCTCACACCTCTCTGTTCCTCTCTTATCCTCCAATTGCCTGATGGGGAAGCACTCTTGGGGAGGTGGTATTTTGGGAGCTGTGAGTTTTAATGTGACTGTTGTGCGACTCTTTCTCTGTTGAATGAACTTGGACTAAATCTTTCCAGTGCTTTTCTTTGAGGTCTGGTTTTCCCTCACCGTCACCTCACCTCACCTCACCTCACATGCTTTTCTTTTCTTTTCTTTCTTTTCTTTCCTTCTCTTTTCTTTCCCTCTCGCCACTCTTCCCCTCTCCCCTTATACACTTTAAGATTTTTCACCAAAGACACCTCAAACACACATCCGTGTAGATCCTAGAAATGTACAAATGCACAAACATAAAACACGCACATTGATCTTAAGAAAAAGGACAAGCCTGAAGTATCGAGCCCACCCTGTTTTTCTACATCTCTTGATTGGCTCTTTTCATTTCCTCAAACGCTGTCTCGCTTACATGATCGACTAATCAGAGGCATTGCTGTGAAAATGGAGTATTGATGTGCAACGTTCGGGCTTGCTCAGCCTCAAATCAAACGCTAACCGGTCACTGTAATGGTTCGGATTCAAAGGAAGCGCGGTCTTCGGAACTTTAGAGATGCAATTCTGCTAAGAACAAACTTATAGAGGAGTCAGAGCTGGTTGAGCAGTTCTGATCAAGCCTGACACAAAGTGAGGGTCTTAGAGGTATAAATGCCCGTCCAGGATTGGTATTGATTTAAGTGACTGCTTATTCCGTGCTGGTTGCTCAGTGGTTTGCAGAGACGCTTAGCAGGTTGTCTCTCAGAGTCTGTGCTAGAAATTCCTCTGAATGGTTGGCGAGAATAGAGATGCACTGATCGACTTTATCTCAGTTTCGATAGCTGAGTTTGGATATTTACTGATACAGACAAAGATACCAGAGCTGTTCTAGCTCGAATAATATTTATTATTATTACTATTATTAAGAATATAATTGTTGTATCATATGTTCATGTATCAGATTTCATGAGGCTGTAGTAAATGAGCCGTTAACAAAAATTGATTACATTTAAATCTATACCAGAGCAATTTATTTGAATTTAAGGGCTGTACAAGTATGTGTTTTGTTGCGTATTTTAGATAGTAGTCGATCTTGAAGGTCCATATCTTATTGACTATCACTCTTTGTTAACATACCAATGGTGTAATGTAGCCAACTAGATGGATGTGTAGATTGGATTTCAAGTTTCTCCTGCATGGGTGATATTTTGCCAACAATGCGATGAGAGTTACAGCTTGCGACATGACTGATGACGAGCTTGTACCATAACAGAACTATCTTTACTTTAATGTTGTGTTTTGATGGTGAATATAGAGAAAAATCATAGGCTATTTCTTTTTTGAAAATATTTTTTTGGCCTTTTTTTTAAATTGATAGAACAGCTGAAGACGTGACAAGAAACAAGTTGAGAGAGAGGGGAGTGACACGCAGCAAAGGGCCCCAGGTCGGGATTCCAACCCCGGGCCGCTACAGCGAGGACAAAGCCTCTGTACATGGGACGCCCGCTCTACCCACTGAGCTAAACGGCACCCCAATCACAGGGTATTTCAAGTCTGGCTACAGTCTACAGGACATTTCAAGATCGAGAAAAAAAGATCAGTCGTCTGTGGAACAGTGACATTACTTCAACACCACATGCCAATATTGGATCGGCCAGTTCCCAACTCTGCTCTGGTCTAAAAACACTCTTACCTCAGATTACAATTTGAGGTGTTTTTGCAAATGAAATTTCCAGCAAAAAACATAAACAAGGAAAAGATGTTTTGTTTTTGTTTTACTTGTTTCAATGTGGATTTCACACAGCCAACAGCCAGATGTGCAGATGGAAAAACTCTCTAGTATCACTGCCAGTCTTTTCCATAGGTTAAGAATTTATTTTTGGTTGTCAGACTCAAGGGAGGTGGAGGCGTTGCGTGGCGAGCTGTGGTGAAATCACAAGCCAAGAAGTGCACATGAATGCTGTGCTCTTGCAGGTTTTTCAGTCAGTACTCAAATATGAGAAATAATAAATACAGAAAAATCTGAAATGATACATTTGAGTGGGAGTTAATCTATTTGGATGGAGCACCCAAATATAATTTAGATATGAGTAAATTGTGTTTTTCTTGGACCGATAAATGTTGAATAGAAATAATTTCATTTAACTCTGCATGTTGTGCAAAAGAGCTCATTTTGAATGAGAATGAGTGTTGGTTTAAATTACGTCTGTGATTTATTTATTTTTTTACTCTGCTTTCAGCCTGTTTTCGTGATCAGTGCTCGTCTGTTTGTCATTTGGCTGAAACATCAAGGATAATGCATGCAGTACCGACGTGTGTTGATAATGTGATATGGATTTACTTGGAATGTGTCCTTATCAATGCTTGGACTGGTGATTTATATGATTAATGACAGCGACAAATCACAGCAAGCCGTAAATGTTTTTTTTTTTCCTTTATCATGTCCAGCGCTGGGAAGATATGTGGTGTTGGAGCTTTGAGGTTCAAACAGTGCATGTGTAGTTGTTATGTCCCATGTGATTTCTGTATTTGTTTTACATGAAGCATGAATGGCATGTTTGGATCGAGGTCTGTATATCACTGCATGGCCTAAAAATAATGTTGTGATATTTTTAGGCTTTATCAAGACACACAACATCTCGATTTTTTGAAATGTCTTCAACAGCACTTCATATGCTAGTACTGCAAATCAAATACCTCGATACTAAATACTAAATACTAATACTAAAGTGTAGCGTGCTCTGGAAGTTCAAACAAAACATTATAAATGTGCCTTTTAGTAGGAAACACAGCAGCAAGCGAAGAAGGATGTTTGTACCGCTATGCGTGGGTTACTACACAGCTCATTTTTAGCATGCATTGTCAATGTTTTTAAGGATTTCAGTATAAAATCTCCATTATGATAAAGGCTTCTTAAGCTTCTTGACAGCAGAGTACCTTGGATTTTATTCTTTTTTTATATCCTCTATATCGAAGCATTGAAGGGATGATGGGATAGTGGTACGTAATTTAGAAAATGACATCACTTTACTATAATGTAGTGTTTTTTGAATTTCTAACTTCGATACAGTACCTTGTCAAATTTTTACAGTTTTTCAATACCAGGGGGAAGAATTGTTGCGAGACTGATGGCATACGATCTGATATTTTTATTAAAAGATAAATATAATTAGGCTCTAACCTGACATGGAGACATGACTTATTCCTTTCTTGGGTTGAAGAAGAACAGCACAATGACTGTAGTAAACATCAAGTATCACATTAGGCCTTTAAAACTAATGTGTTAAAAGAGAGTGAGAAAGCACAGCTGGTACCAGTGTATCGATGCAGTAGTTAATTGAGTACTGAAACAGTTGCATATATTTAGAATCAATTTGTGCTGATATGTAATTATAGGTGATAATATTACTGTAATGCATGCAGCCTTTAAAACCGGGAAAAGACAGTAAAAACTGTGATGCCATATTGCAATATGAAGATATCCACAGTCTAAGATCATGTGTAGCTTCATATCACTATCACAATATAATACGATGAATTACCAAGCCCTATTTGGCTCCTACACAGAATTAGTTGCAGCACATTTTAATCCAGTCAGTATCTTTGAATATCTCTCAGTGCATGTTGTTTTAAATCAGATGTTCTGTATTTAATACCGACATCTGCCGAAGTGTGCATGCATGCTTATCATATCGTTTGCCACCTGCTGGGGCCCCTAACAGCTCTGAGCAGCTGCAGCTCAACTAAATCCCGGAGCAGACCGGATGACTTTTCTCTGTTAAAAAAGCTGATGATAAAGTGCTTTTATCTCTCTGCCTAACAGGATGAACAAATATCTCTATCTCAGTATATATGTCTGAGACTTTTGGAACAATTAGGACTAGTTTCCTGATCAATGCTTGATATATATGTCTCCAGGTGTAGTTCTTATGTGGAGTTCTCTTTGCGTCTACACCTGCTATCACCAGAATGCCGTGAGTTTGATCGGTCAGTCTTAATCAGGTGGGACGGAGAATGTGAGCGATTGCTCCTCTCGCTGTTCTTTGTTTTAAGGCGGCTGTACGCTCTCTAAAAAGTGCTGCTTGGACGTTCTCAAAATGATGAAAAGCTCCTCTCAGGTGTTTGGACAAGACAGGCCCGAGTTGGCCAATTATTGTAACTTTTCCGAAAGCGACAGGCTGACAGCCACACCTGTGTTCAGGCCAGGTGTGCACAGGTGTGAAAATGGGGTGAGCTCCAAATGTCGTGCGGTTTATTTTCCATTCCCAAAACTGTCCATGCTCACTCTTTAACTGTGCCAGTCACTTTCATGTTGGCAGTAGCAGAAGTTACTTGATGAATTTGAGTCGGAGTGACTTTACTTTGGTCCTCAACAAAAGGATGGAAATATTGCTACTTGTGTGCTGCCTGTAAATACAATATGTTATGTTCTGAAGCCTTTATATTCATCTGCTCCTCCCTCTCTGTGTCACATAGTTTTTTCCCAACCTTTCTGTACTCTTGAAATGTCAAACTTGACTTTTTTGATGTGATTTATGAGGCTTCTCCTCTTTTGAGAGAGTACATTTGATAAACAAACTACCTGTCCTCTGTTGTTTTTTGTCGTTGACTCAGAATATAAATGAGAAGCTCCAAATGATTTTACACAGACAGACGCACGTCCCATACCTCTCTGGGACCGTATCAATCGCTGTCCTTACATGGAGGTTAATTCTCCAATTAGAATCAAAATAAAAGCCAGAATTGAATAAAAATTAACATATCAATTGGTTACAAATTGGAGGTTCAAATCTTTTCATTAACCAAAAGAAAAATTGTACAATCTTGATGTAAATGCTTGGTAACAAGTTAGGGTTTGGGCAGGGGCATTAAAGGATGCTCACCTGATCGGCCTCCTTGTGCTCGTTATCTCCCCTCATAGTATAAATCTCAACATAAACACCTCAGTCTGAAAAAACAGGCTCAAAGCAATTAAGATGTCAACTGGTTGCAGAGGGGAACCTTTCACCTTTTCTTTAACCCGAAGAAAAATTGCACCATCATATCTAAATGCCTGTTAATGGTTATGTATCATAAAGTACCATCACCAAAATGGCCTTCTTGGTTTAGCCTTCTCCCCTTCAGTGCTTCCAGCGGGAGTAAGCATATGTTCTTATCAAGCCGCTTGAGCAACACAACACAATAACGGCAACTACTGCACTAAACAGATGATAGATATCCATCTTCAGGCAGAAACAGCCGATCAAAGAGATATTGCTGAATAGGTTGGTGCTGAAAGGACGGATGTATGATATATTAATGTCACACAGCTGTTCCAGTTAAATGCATCGGCACACGTAAACACCAGACTGTTTTTGATCTCATCACATGCAAGCAGTTAAATGGATCCATTTTATCCTGCAGTTAAAGGACTTTTGTTTGCAGACACACTGAAGCTCTCACAGAGTCAAACACATCAACACTGGCTTCTCCATTGGTGGTTAGTATCATTCCTTTAAACACCTGACTCCAGAACTGTTCTGCTTTCTGACAGTTTATGGCTATTTAACATTTGTATGATTGCACTCGTGGATATCGACAAGTTGCAGTCCGCATATATGAGTTAAATCTCACTTTTTTCTTCATTGTTTCACTTCATGTGTAAAACCCTGTGAAACTGACACCACAGTGCGGTGATTTATTACATGTGTCCTGCTCTTTTGTCTTTTTAGGGGGATTTTTTCCTCTTTTGTGACACAGACATCATGATGTTTCGTAGAAGATTGTCTTGCAATGTATTAATAATCGCAGAATCGCTGTATCGTGATGATGGTGTTATTTTGTGCGATATATTGGGGTTATATCGTATTATGAGATAGTCTGATTCAAACCCCTAATCTGGAGGTAATCTGGGGTCACTTTCTGTATGGATAAATGCATAGAGAGAAGATGTAGATTTTACAAATTAGATTAAACAGCGACAGTAATGTATCCGAAAAATATATTTTCAGGGCATCTTGGATCTCAGAAATCACTTTGCATTAACAAGAGGAGCTGTGTTAGAGTTTGTGCTGGTGTAAGTGAAAACATCAGCGTCTGAGGCGGATGAATAACCTTTTTCCCGAACAGCCAAATTATTGAATGACCGTCTTCCCTCGTTATCTGTAGATTTTGAGCAAAGTGTGGGGCGAAACAAGAATGGATCTTTCCCGCCCATGTGTTAAATTTGAACAAATTGTCCACAGAGAACGAATCCCACATCGATGGGCCGGAGGCGATACACAACAACACTCACACACACTCGATGCTGTTGTTGATATTAACATTATTCTCTGAGCCGTTGCCTAAGCTCCAGCAGTGTAATCAGGTGCTAATAACAAGGCTGTGATGTTTACAAGCTGTTTGAGAGCGCTTTATGTATCTGTGTGTATGTGCATGTGTGTGTGCAAGTATTCTCCATGTGATGTCTACTCTACTCCTCGCCGGCGCTCTTGGGGCTTTGGGGGGGTACTAATAATGCAGACTGTCAGCTCTTGCACACAAACACACACGCACACACCAGATGCTCATATGGTGTGTTAGTGATGTGGCTAATGGTAGCGGCGTAGTGGCAGTCTGAGGCCATATGCTGAGCCTGATCACAACAGAGCAAAGTGGTGGAGCGTTAATAAACTCTACAGACACGACAATTAGGAATCGCCCATGTAAAGACAATATAGTCGCACGTGAAAATGCAGCTGTTTTTAATCGAACCCACACACGCACACACACGTGCGCGCGCACACACACACACACACACACACACCGGGAATCAACCGTCACCAGCCAGGAACATCGGGGAGGAGAGCCGGCGTTCTGACAGGAAAAGTATCTATTGTCACTGCTCGTTGGGCAGAAATGACGCTTATTGTTGGGCTTTGATTATTAATATTGTTATTGCTTCATGAAGGTGCAAACAACTGCAGATCTGAACTGTGAGCACCCAGGAAGTTTTTGTTCAGTTTCATCCTGAATGTAGCTTCACTGTGACAGGTTTTCATGAGAAGCAATTATTGGCAGATATGAGAAAGTCTTGATTATGAAGGTTTGATTTGGAAGGGGATGGAAAAAAAAGAGGCAAGGCGAGACCCTCACTTCAACAAACTGCAGAGGACACAGAATTATGCTTATTCCATCCACAGAGAGAGCGCAGCAGAGAGGGAGAGAGTCTTTAATTGAGGTTTTATCCATTTAAGCTGTCACTAAGAGGCCAACTCTGAAACCTTTTAACCACTCTCCTCTCAGTAATGACACAAATCAGAGAGGAAATGTGTTTGTGTCGGAGCGTTGGTGCGAATGTGTGTGCGTGGCAGGTGTGTCCGCGCGCGTTACTGTTAGTGAAGCAGGAGGGTAATTATGCGGAAATTGGGAAATGGCTAAGTGAATTATGACCTTGTTTCAGCAGAAGGCTTTAATCAGTCCCAGCCAGGCCGGGGAGGGAGGCAGAATTGTTTGCTGCACAAGCACTCTGCTCCTGATGGCAACAGCAACCAGTCAACCAGCGTGATGTGTCAGTGGAAACCAGTCAGTCAGGCGGTCGGGAATTCACACAGTTACAGGTTCATTAAAAAGACAAGAAAGTTCACAAATCTAATATAGTTGTAGAGTCTGGGTAGGCTTTCTGGCTAAATACCTAAAAATATCATCTATTTTGTTGCGATCACAATCCACAATCTATATTGCGATCTTTATTTTTCGAATGCTATAGCTTTGTCTTCATTTGAACAATTAAAACACAACATTTAGCACAAGCTCCTTAACACGTCATCCAAGACAGAGCAACGTGAAGCAAGTCAGCCAATCAACATAGCCATCTTTGGTGACATCACTCTATTGATCACGTCGCACAGATTTGCTTGTCAACAAGGTTATGGGAAGTTTTGAAACAGAAGAAAGCGAACGTTCCCTGAAAATTAGGTCAGATCGCCCTAAACCCTATTTTATAGTTGCATTCTCTTGTTATTGTTTTGGTCCTCAGTTGTGAGTCTGTCTCTGATTATTTACACCATCAATTAATCTATCAATTAAAGATGCAGGATGTGGATTATTTTCAGCCGATACGATGACTGATAATTATCTGCATCTAATGGCAGAAACCAATTAGATAACTAAAAATTTCCCATTTTTGTATTTAAGAAAAAAAACAAAACTTAACATGTATTCTAAATTACAAATGTGTTGTCTTCCTCGTCTCTGTGTATTGATGAATGGCAAAACGAGCTTCAGAGGAGCTTGCTGTCAACTCCTATGCCGGCGTTTGTAAACCTTGTTTTTGTTAAATCAGTTTAAACTTTATATTTTTTGCGACCATTGATCGGCTATAATTTCACTGCTGCCGATGTTATATAAATTGTCCAATATCGGGCTGTAATTTATCAGTACTATAGATCATTTTTTTTATTACTTAATCATTAAAAATCATGAAAAAAATTGTCCGTCACAACATTTTGTAGTGCATCAAATTGCTTATTTTGTCCGACCAGCTCAGACATACTCAGTTCACTCTGATGTAAAACAGAAAAGTTATTATTTTTTTAATTTGCTGCTATTAATATTATATCAAAAGTATTTCAGAATTGCTCTCAAGATCATGTAAATTGATATAAGTTTTTGTTTTATCTGATTTAATGCAATGTAGTACCGAGCTCCTTCTGATTGTGATGTACATCACATCAAGGACCATGAGACATGTCAACATGTCGAGTGATGATTGAAAACCATCTATCGTTTCATATTAAACTCCTTTGTTTTTTTGCTGTTGCAGGTAATAACACTCTCTCCATCAATGTCCATCTTTGTACAGTACAGACAGGAAATTGACATGAAAGCAACACAAAACAAACATGGACGACAGTGAATGTGACATGGAACAGGAGGACTTTGACCAGCCAAAACAAAATTATGTGTTTATTTTGTGTGTGTCATTATCTGGGTATGAAATAGATATACACATATATCGGGATAAGGTTTGGGTTTATTGCAGAGGCCTAACTGGGTCAGTTTCAAATTTTCAATACCCTAATTCTGATTTCACTTATATCGCCCAGTGGTGTATGTGTGTGCATGATTGCGACTACCACTGGAAACAAGATAAATTATAGATTCTGCAGACTGATGCATGTTTACTCACATGTGTCTATTTGCTGCAGGAAGCTCTATGCCTGATGGAGAGAGGGCCTGCAAATCATCAGCTTAGTAAAAAAAGATGAGAAAAGTTACTTTTAGCCTCCAAAGCTAAACTGTGCTCAGTACAATTTCCCCAAACTATGAAGAAAACAGAAGCATGGATGGAACGATGTTGGAAATATGAGACTGATGTGAAAGCTGAAAAAACAGTGAACATTCTGAGAAAAAAATGCTGATTTTAATTTTGTCCTAGCACCTTTTTCCAGCCTTCATGTCCATGTGTTTCTGAGTTTGTGTTTACATGACTGCCTGTGTGTGAATGAAGAGTGTTCATGTATGAATCGCTCCTGCCGTTCCGATGTGAGTATGGTCAGCAGCACAGCTGTGTGTCAGTGTGTCTCTTAGTGCCTCTGTTGGTTCTTGCGGTCTATTTCTGTCAGTGTTGGATCGATGGCGTCCTACAGACACTACTCTTCTCTCCTGGAAGTATCAGCCTGTTCCTCCTCCCTCTCTCCCGCTGCTCCTCTGCCTTCCTCCTCCTTCTTCCCCTGCCTTTCCTGTTGGCTCGGCCTTTGGCATCGCTACTTCTTCTCCTCCTCATTGTCCTCCTCTGCATCACCAAACTACTCTCAAGTCTCTCTTCAGATCAGACAATGAGCTCTCAGTGTGTGTAGGTGTGTACATTATTCTTTGTGAGGGATTCCTGCTTTTGGCTTCACTTCTTGGTCAGCTTATGTGATGTGCTGAATACCGATATGATGCTGCATCTCTTCAAGGCTTTTTCTCAAGGCATTGTGTGCATTGATTGTCTTTGCAAAGCCTGTGTGTGAGCAAGGACTACAAAAATTTAGTTGTTTGGGTGTTCTCTTGGCAAGCGATACAGGAGTGTCTGCTGCCATCCCGCCAGACCACGGAGCAGCTTCTTTTCTCGGATTGTGATACTCCTGAATTTGCCTGAAATTACTTTTGAAAAAGTTTTAATGGTTTATTAATTATTTAGTCATCCATTTCTAGGTAGCATAAAGGGACTTCAATAATCTTTTTGTTTTACAATCCTGGTTGCATAATGAAAATTAAATTTATCTTGAGTAAATCTTGATAAATGTGTACCTTAACACAGATAACTAATCGGGAATGATTTTGATAGTCAAAGACTATTTTTGAGCAAAACGCAACATTTTGATTGATTCAAGTGTTTATAGTGTGAGAACTTGCTGCTTCTCTTTTAAGGCGTTTTAAGACGTCACCCTGGGCTGTGTTAGATTGGGAAGTACGGCCCAACTGTTACTGGTCGATATTGGCCTATTACAGATATATTAGTATGGGCTTAATTTTGACTGATCTGTGGTGATATGAAAGCTTTTTTTTTTAAATAATGCAGAAAAAGATGCTTGTGGTTATTAAAAATTCTTAAGTTTCTGGTGAGGTTTTTTATTTTGGTGAACTGATGTCATTCTCGATGATAAAGCTTATGTTTAACTGTGAAATGTCCTGCATTTATTACATACGTATCTTTCTAACAAGTAATTGATTAACACATTTGAATGATTTTTTCCAAATATGTGTGTTTATGTATGTTTATTTTGTGAATATAAGAACATTGGAATTTCAATATCAGAATTTCTTTACTCCCTATTATCTGTGTCAGTTTTCACTAAACAAAGAATTGATGGTTTGAAAAAGCTAAAATGCCAAAAAGAAGCTTCTCAAATGTCAGAATTTGCTTGTATCAATTTTTTTATCATTCAAGCTGAATATCTTCAGGTTTTGGATGAACAGACAGAAAAACATTTGAGATATCGCCCTGGGCTCTGGAAATTGTGAAGTCTTGAAATGTATTTTTAAAGTGCAATATTGATAAAAATATCATCACACGATACATTTGTACATTTGGAAAAAACATATTAATGAACCAAAAATTGTGCTCACTGTGTATCACTTGCACTCACTTTTTTGTCGGTTTATGTCTTATTTAAGACATTTCAGTCGTCAGACCTTCAGTTACACTTGTGCAGTCATGATACTGAAATTTCTTACTTTAATGCAATACCTTGAGAAATGTTGATATTCGATACCATGTCCCGACCGTAGGGATAATTTTAGTAAAATGTTGAGGGCGTATATTACATTTTTTTTTTAAGTTAAACATAGCAAGGCTTCTGTACTATGCGAAAACCACATTTTTAAGATAATCTGGGTGTAAGAAGGCACCTGTATGGACACTGCAGCGGTACTTGTGAAGAGAGAGTGAGAAATGCAGCCGTTATCAGTATCGATACTGTGGAAAATGAGTATTGAAACAGTTTCAGATATTCAGTATTGATATTAATCGCTGTTTATAACAGCATTGTTTAAACATTGTCAAATGTGCACTGCAATGTGTGCCGCTTCCCTGGGTTCAACAAGGATACTTTGTCTATACAATTTCCAGTGTTTACAACTTTGTTATAATTATTACCTACTGAAAATTCTATGGGGAAATCATTTTTTGATGAAATAACCAAATGAGAAAGTCTGTTTTTGTCGTATCTGCTGATTAAATACCTGACAATATCAGGTACTTTATCACGACTGTTCAGAAATCCATTACTTCCATAAAGCAGTCTTATTCATTGATTTGCAGCATTGCCTGAAATGGCAATTGACAAAATTTCTATTGACCTGCTGTTTGCATATTATCTATTCATCCAACAGTATATGTGAGGTGCAGACTGTGTGTGTGTATGTGTGTGTGTGTGTGTGATCTCCTCAGTCCATATATACATCCATGTTTATGACCTCAGGTGTGAAATTCAATGTTTTTATGCATTTACATGATGAGCAGCAGCTGCGTCTGTTCATGTGTTTGTGTGAGTCAATGGTCATCAATGGAGAGTGAGAGAATGAAGAGGATGGCTGAGAGCTAGCGGTGCTGGCCGGCCTCAGCGCTAACACCCACGCCGTCTGTATGCTCTACGCTTTGAGGCGCAGGAATGTGCTCGCACCGCTGTAGTAAGGCCGCATATGAATGAGTGTTTGCTACTACAGTATATCTCTCAGCCAACTTCCCCTCTCCTGCTCGACCATCATGTTTTTTAATGAAAGTCCGGGGCGGCTGCTGGAGCTGGATACGTACACCGTCTCTATTTCACTTGTATCACACGGAGGGAGAAGGAGGATAGGCGTGGGGGGGAGGAGGATTTGAGGGTGTAGGGGGAGTGCATGGAGGATGTGGGGGTTGCAGGGTTGTTGTAATGAATGTACTGCAGTTAAAAAGAATTCTGTGTCACTTCCCGGGAGAGAGAGAAATAAAGGTGGAGGAGGAGTGGGGGAGGGAGATGTGGGAGGAGATGTTGCGAAATAGGATGCGTTGTGTTGATGGAGCGGAGTTCTTCACAGCTAGCCAAAACTCTCCTCCCATCCTAGTATGTGCATATATGTGTGTGTATGAGTGTGTTTGTGTGTGTATGTGTGTGTGTGTGTGTGTGGTGCAGAAAGAAAGCGAGAGAGGAGGTATGTGAATGCCCCACAGCCTACAAGCATACCACCCACACACATTACCCACATGTATTAGACCCATACATATGCATACTCCTCATTCTCCACCTCCTCTACCTCTCTCTCCATTTTTTCCCACTTATATACATGTGCGTGCACACACACACACAAACACACACGCACACACACGTGCACACACACAATATTTCCATAACACACACACACATACAGGGAAAACTGGTTTCACAGGGCCAGTCTCTGTCATTACCTCCCACAGATTCCTCAAGGGAGTACATTGTTATTTTCTTCCATCCCTGATCAAATAAAGTGTAGCAAAGAGAGAACACACACACACACACACGTTCCCCCGCACACAAACATATAGGAAAAACACACACCATACACTTGCATGTTTGCTAAAACCGTGATTGAATAAAGCAGAATGATGACACCCATCCGCCCACTCCCTGTGTGTGTTGTAAATTGTCGCTCACACACCAAACACGCTGAGTGCTTTTCCCCCTTGAGGTGCACAGTAAACCCCAGCATATGTATTGCATCATGAGTTGCAATTTTCTACAGTATCAGACCAGATAATCAAAGGCTGCATGACACTGTCCTCTTAGAGTTGATGGGGCTGCAGAGATGGGCCGTGGATAGGGAGAGTTTAACTCTGCATCGGCCGTATCTGTTGTTGCCGGAGAGAGAAAAGAGACAGAGAGAGCTCACACCAAGAAAGACCAGACAGAGAAAAAAAAAATCATTGATGGAGGGTGAAGGGGAAGGAGGGGTGGGAGCACCGAAGAATAGAGAAAGGAGGGCCCTGCAGAACAGTACTGCCAAAACCGAGGTCAATTGTGATGAAAATGGCCGTTCACATGACCACAATAGCGGCTGAGTGACAGCACTAAAGCAGCATGGATGGGCTTATCCTGATCACTCAGGGCCTTGACTGGGGAAATCACAATGCCCTGGAGATCTGTCCTTTTTGGGCTTGGAGGATCACAGAGCGCCCACGGTCCCAAGCTTTGGCCCTGAAACGGCCCTGACATTACCATATCAATGCCGCCCCGGCTATTCCACCACGGAGCAGGGCGGCTAGCGATAGTGCCTCCCGGTTAGCATCGCCCTGCGCCTTCACAAGGCTATTCAGCGGGGAGTCAATGCTAACTCAATGCTAAGGGTGAATGGGAAGAAGTGTAAGCTCACTCCTGTAGCGTGAACCCATGTCTGGCTGTGCATTCAGGCCGGTGTTTGTGTCTGTACATATGAGTCCCTCTGTCTCTCTCTGCTTTATCTCCCTGCCACACTTTGTTTGCCACATTTTAAAGTTGTTCTCATGTTTATCTGTTCATAGAGCTGGATAGTGAAACTCCTTCTGTTGCCAATCAAAATGTGTCTTCAGCAGAGAGTATCGAAAAATTTTCAAGTTCAAAAACCTGGCGTTCAATGCTTTTTCTTTCCTTATTCTTTGATCGCAGTTTCTGTTTCGAAGAACTATTTTTTTGCCAGTTTTTTGACTGTTTAATGGAAGCCAAGAACTTTTACTGCTGCTTGACAACATTTGAGTTTGCTTGAGAAATTTGGCTTTGTATAGCAGATGAAAAAGTTTTTATTTTTTAAACAGAAGAACAAGATCCTTCAATTAATTTTGTGAGAAAGGGAAAAATGGCAATTTTGAACAATTGAACAAACATTTACTGGTAAAAATCATGTGATTTGCCTGAAAAATCTCATGATATTCTCCTACACTGACCTTAAGTGAGATTATTTTCTCAGCTGCTCCTTCCAAGCTCGTTCCAAGGTCCAGAACTCAAACTCAACATGAAAAGAAAAACGAAAGATCAAACGTCCACAACCCACATGAAAAAAAGTGTTAACTCCTGCTGGACTGGGTCGTACAAGCTCTTTCGTTAATCCATTATTAAGTGTGTGTATTAAGCCTTTCATAAGTTCTCATTAAGTACCAGCCAGTTTCAAACTTTCTAACAGCTAAATGTAAGCAAACACAATGTCGGCTCAGTAAGTCCATCTGTAGTTTTGTCCAGTCTAAAGCAGTAACACATGGTAACATAACTTACAAAAGAACAGTTTCACGACTCCAGATAAAGATGTTAAAGGACAAGTTCCCCTCAAAAATCAACCTGTTTCAAAGACAGGTGAAGTTTATAGTCCACAAACAATGTTGCAGGATTATCCGAAACAAATTAAGTAGATTTCTTTTCAAACATGAACAACGGAGAACATAAAATGGCTCCATACAGCTCATCCAGCTCAAGTCTTAAATTATTTTTCTGGAATTGTATTATTGGTTTTCATCGAAGTTTAACTGCATTCAGATCAAGTGTCAAGTATGTTTTCTTCAGTCTAAACTCTTCATAGTAGCAGGCTAATGTTATCTTGGTCAGCGGGTTCAGTTAGCTACATAACAGCTACACATTGCCACTGGAATATGTGCATTTTCAATATCAATTCATCTCTATGTAATCTTTTTTTTCATTCTTGTTAATAAACTTTCTGGTCAAGATGATATGATATTTTGGATAGCCACAGAAATCGCCAGCTTCCACTACTCAGCTACCATATGGACCTTTTGTTGATTTCATCCTCAGATATCATCACTCCTCTAATGTCTGCCCTCCATAACCCTGTGCAGCTTCTCTAAAATAGATGTTGAGGCCGTGTAAGAGAAGAGAGCGTGGTGTGAGAACAGGTTGCGTTGTAAAGGTATTATATCTCATGACACTTGCAGTAGCTGGCCTTTGATATTGTTACAATGCAATTAGAGATATTAGCCAGTAAGAGTACAAGCCACAATGCAGTGTTAACCTCATTATCACGCAGCGGGGAGGAAATGGATGATCTGGAGAAGAACGGCTGGTTTTTAAATGATGCAAAAGGGAGGGAGGACGAGATGGAGCGAGAGGAAGGAAGGAAGCGAGGAAGGAGAAAAATCGATGGCTAAAAGTAAAGGATGGGGAAGCTAAAAGGGCAATGAAGAGGGGAAGATGGGGAAGACAGGTGAGATATCGGCCGTAGACTTCTTGCTTTGTCATTGGAAATCAGAGCCGCGGGGCAGGACACTGTTTGATTTTGTTGTTCCTGTTTTAATCTGTCAGTCAGAGCGCTCACACACATACACAAGCACGCACACTTGAATAGCCTCCAGTCTGTCAGTCTGACTATCGGCAGAGAGCTGAGAGGTTATCATGCGTCGTCAGGTGCCAGACCGACTCTTGGTAGCAGGTTTGTCATTTGTAATTAGAGAGTAAAGGAGAGCCGGCTTGTTTTTTTCTCACCTCCCTCTCCTATTCTCTGGCTGGAGGCTGTCTCTGGGTATCGACAGACAAGTGACGGAGCAAACACACCCACACACACACACAAATACATGCACTGACACACGTTTGATGGGCCAAGTTTGATTCCATTAAGTGGAGTTTGTCAGTTAGTCAGTGAAGTGTTGGGGTGAATGCTGATGGCCAGACAGTGAATCCCACAGAGCTAAACAGGATCTGAAGCCGCCTGTTCAAACACCGAGGGTGACTGAGCAGTGGCAGGCCTAACTATGATTATTGTATGTCAGTCACATACACGCACACACACACACAGACACACACACCCTATCTGGTGTTGTATGGCTATGTGGTCACGGTCCATGCAGCTCTGAGTTCTTGTCACGGTTAAAAAGGCTTCCTTCTGGAGAGGAGGGGGGAGCGGAGTCTTAAGACGGAGAAGGAGATGGGGAGGAGGTGGTGGTGGTGGTGGTGGTGGGGGGCGAAGGGGGTAAGAGGAGTGGGAGATAATAGGAGAGGGCTAACAGTGGGGGTGGAGGGCTGGGATGGACCAAAGAGGGAGTGAAAAGGGGAAGATAGAGGCTGAAGGTGGGTTTTCCGAGTATGAAAGCCTGCGTGCCTCCATTCCTGTGCCATTGATGTATTCTAATGCTAAGTGTGTAAGGCCGGGCCTCGACTGGTCTCTGGGAGCGACGAGCCTTTGATAGGCACAACCAAGCTCTGGGACAGATCCCTCGCATGCCATTCATATGCATATCTCTCTCTGTGTATATCTGTGTGTGTGCATATACACACTTTTTCTGCCATTTAAGTAACTGTTTTTTTTAGCCATTTGTGCCAGTGGTTAGATTGGTCTCATTTCCATATCAATGTGAGCATGTTTTTTGGCTGTTTCTAGCTTCGCACACCCTAATCCTGAATTTACCCCCTAGGACCATGCCGGTGGATGTTTTTTTGATGTGGCAACGTATGATTCTGTATGTGAGTGTGTTTTCATGGAAGGGGGCATTTGAGTGTGCGTTGTCTCGTGTGTGGCCGCGATGAAACGGACTACATCTGATCATGTAATTGGCCATCTGCAGAAGAGGGCAAAGTGCAGAGTCTCAGAGAGCACTAGCTTCGCTCAGGAGCTCTGTGTGTGTGAGTGTGTGTGTGTGTGTGTGTGTGTGTGTGTGTGTGTGTGTTGCATGATGCATGTTGCAGCCCTGTAAGCTATGTGCGCGCCTCGTTGTTGTGCGGATTGCTTTGTTTGCTGTGTGTTCCGGTTCCCCAACCGATTATAGCATGAAATTCCACACACATTGTGTAGCAATGGGGAGTCTCACATGTGGACAGACACACACAGACGAGGGCGCGCACATAATGACGCACCAAAGCGAGAAGTCAGAGAGGCCTGTTAATGACTGTCGGGGACAGAAAGGGGAGCAGGACTGTGGTGGTGTCAAGGCTTTGTGACGGATGCTGGTTGTAAAATGCCTCGCTCACAGGTTTATTGTCATGAAAAAAAAAAAGTAACGATCAGATCCAGCAAGATTGATGCCATTCCTTCTTTCTTTTGCTCTTTTCACACACACACTGGGCCCTAATCCCCCCCCGGAGCCCTGGAGAGTCTCTCCCATCAGTGACCCTTCTTCCACTCGAGCACTTTGGCGTGTTTCTCTACCTCCCCATCCCGCTCGGATTTGTTCTTCTACTTCAACCTGCTCTCCTGCTTGTTCATCTTACTTCACCTCCTCTCACCCACATACTTCACGGACGGCTGTGTGTTTATCTGTGTGCACTCGTATGTGTTTTTGCAGAAGATAGGGAGGGTGGGGAGTGTGTCAAAGAGCGCTCGCCTTTATACTTTCATCGCCTCCCTTTTCTGCTCAAGAATATGATGGATGTTTTAAAACAGAGCGAAGCTGGAATATCAGTGCCAGCCACTGATGTTGCTTTCACCTCTGAGTGTGTGTGTGTGTGTAGGTGTGTGTGTATGTGCTTGGAGGCACAGGAGGTTATTTGATCTCACTGTGTTGTTGGAGAGGAGGCTGCTCCCTTGCTTTATGACCGGCGCTGTAGGGAGATATTCAGCCTCATCTGCCTCTCCTCAACAATCCATCATCCCTCTCTCAGCAGACAGACGCACTCCACTCATCTTATTACTTCCTCTTGCTCTCTCACAAACATTTAAGACTTTTCTCTCACCGTAATGTATGCACAACCCTCTTAGACTCTCTCCGCACTTTGTCTCATCATAAGCCGAGAGAAACGAGCGAAACTGTCTGCGCGTTTTCGTTTCAATAAATGAGTGACAAAGCGAGCGAGCGAGCGCGTGCGTTGTAATTCTGATAGTGTTTCTGCAAGTGATTAGACGGCGGCTCCTTCGTTAAGATGTTAAGTGTGTGGTAAACTGAACAGGGACGAGGACTCGGCTAATGACTGTTTCTGCACACTTCATCAGATTGCTTGGCGGCAATATTGCCTCATATCACTCTCTGGCACCATTGGCGCTTAATAGTGTGTGTATGTTTGATAGTGTTTGTGTGCGTGGGTGTGTGCGACTGATCACGACGCATATTGCTTTGTAGAGCTATTACAGTTTAATAGGCATAGTGAAATGCACAGCGCTTTAATGCTCCGGCAACATGAAGTAATGACACAATAAAACAATTAAATATGGTGGAGGAGAATTACTTTTGGAACAAGCCGCACCTAGAAGCAATTTGGACTGAGACGGAATAAACAGAAAGTACAGATCAGGGTTATTAAGAGAAGAGCGGGAGCTCCATACCCCATATCTCTCTGTCAGTCCCGTCAGTGTATCTGCTGATCGACGAATCTACGAGGAATTCTCCTTGAAATTAGAGAGAGGGGATTTCTTAGTGATTATGTGCATGCTGACGCGAGTGTGTTGTAAAAGGAGGTAATGTGTCGCCTTTAAACACAAACAGTTTTCAGATTCAGGGTGATTTTCCATCATCGATCAGTCTGTCGATTTTCTTTTAGATTAATTGTTTAGTCTATAAGGTGTCAGGAAAATTGTGAGAAATGGGCGTCATGATTTCTCACCGGTCAAGGTGACGTCTCCTAAATTGATTTTCTTTTAATGAAAAGTCCACAACACAAAGATATTCAATTTATAGTGATACGAAGTAGGAAACGCAACTCTTCACATTTGAGCAGCTGGAAGCTGCAAATGTCTGGGATTTTTACCTAATAAATTAAATGATAAATAGACATCTGAATTTTTGGGGTTAAAAAATTCATGCTAATAATTTTCCAAATAAAACCACTTAATAATTTATGACCAATTTCCAAATGCTTTTTTTTGTCTTGGGTGCTCTGGTTTCCTCCAGCAGTCCAAAATCACGTGTGTTGGGTAAACTGGAAACTCATAATTGTGGCTATAGTTCTGAATATGGATCAGAGTTTACACTGTCTCTTTTCCAGTTTACAACAGGATAGACTCCAGCTCTGCCAACTCTTTGGTTAAATGTATGAAAAATGGACTAATGATCTGTCATTTTAAAAAAAATTTTTTTTATTGTTTAAGCTCGTCCAGATCACTGTAGTTTCATAGACTGCAGAGGCCTTTGAACAGATTTTACTCTATACAACGACATCAATAAGGATACAACACTGTTGTCACTGTTGTGATCTTTTCTCGAATTTCTCAGAACACGACACCCAAGGAGCTTTTCAGAGAGCAATGTTCTCAAACTGAAGATCCATATATAGGGAGCGAGAGAGAGAGACGTCTAAATTTAGAGGTGTTGAACCAAACGGATGCACGATACATACCGTTATTTGTTGTGGGTGGCAATATTGCTCCCTTATGCACGTTCAGGGTTTCCGCTGTCCGGTAATTATCAGGTGTTTGCGGGAAAAGATTCTGTTGATGTCGGACATCGCTGAGGTCATAATGTCCAGTAAAAATAATTCCTTCCAAGCACAATTTGAAATGTATTCAAATAGGCTGGCATTTAATTTCTACATTTCCTTCTATTTAAAAGAAGAATCTCACTGTTTAGCCTGTGAGGAGGTCGTGTCTTCATCCTTGCCAGCTGCAGCTGTAGAAGTTTGTTGGTTGGTTGGTTTGTCAGCAGGATTGCACAAAAGCTTGGATGGGTCTTGGTGCAGAATAAACCCCATTAACTTTTGGACCATCTGGATGATGGGAAAGAGTCAGGAATCTTTTCTTAATTCATTTAACATTATGAGAAAGAGTGTTTGTTGACATTTTCGTTGATTTCCCAGGGCCTAATGCATAGACAGTAGGTCTGCTCATCTTAACATATGGTAAAGCAGTTTTAGGTGATTTAAGATTTGGTGATATCAGACTATCATTAAAGAGGACGGTTGGGCCTTGGTGGAGGTTTGCGCTCTACTGATAATACACAAATAATATCTGACAAGAATTTCTTGCATCGGTTCAGGACGTTCAAACATTTTCCATGTGAGTTTGCTTAAAGGAGTAACTTTGTAATATAACTAGTTATGAATCTGGGTAAGAGACATAAGTCTTTATTCGGTGAGGCAGGTTTGGACTCCGGGGTGTGACTTAACATTTTCATTTGTCGCACCGGTGCACCTGAAATGTAATTATTTATTACATTTATTCAAATGATTGAGGTTATTGCAATTTCTTGTTGAACATGCTGTTATTTAAATGAGGAAAAACATGCATTTGAACTTTGAGTCCTGTTCACAATCATTTACATAATGTGCTAAGAAATGTAATATATAGATGCACACTTTATGTGCTGGTGCACCTCAATAAGAAGTGAGGCGCACACTCAACCACTTTGAAAAGTTGTTCTGGAGCTCTGCAGGTATCAATGAGGCAGCAGTTAGCAGTACTCCTCTCTCACTGTAACAAACAGTTCCCTTACGTATGTTTATGTAAATGCTCCAACACACTAATGAGTTGCATCGTTTCCAAGGTTAATTTAAATCATATCAGTGGTGTCTGGAGTCGATTTTACAAAAGGCCGCAAACAACCATTTAAATCTTTTCCCAAAGTGTCGTTAAAAATCTGGTTATCACTGGGCGACTGAACAGAGGACGACCAATTGAGGTCAGACCACCAACCATATTCAGTGTGGGCGACAGCCATATGTGTATATCTGTGTTTAAATGTTGATTTGTTTATGTGTTGGTAAGTGTAGGAGTCGGTGTGACTGTGAAGTCTCTGACTCACCAAGCAGACTGAGAAACCACCGGGAAATTCTGAGGTGATTCGTCAATTTTTGCGTAGGTGTTCGTCTGAGAGTCTCCTTCTCTCTCGTCTTCCTATTCCTCTCCATCTTTTCTCTCTCTTTGTCTTTGCTTCTTCTCTCTCACATGTGTGTCTTTATGTAATCGTTTGCGGGGATCTGTTGAGAATTAGAGATCGAAAACCCATTTACAGAGGTTACCTACGTAAAGTCAGCCTATTTGTCTGCTGTGAAATCGAAACCTTACCCTCTGCCGCTCTCTCCCTCCTTTTTTTCTCTCTTTTTCCTCTTTCTCAAACTGTCTCTTTCTCAACCTCTCTCTCTTGGGGGGTCACAACTTCACAATGGAGGTGCGATAAGAAGAGAGATAGGATGATTGGGAAGAAATGAGGGAATTTGTTAAAGATGGAGGCATGGACAGAGAGGTCATTAGTGAGGAATAAAGAGGAGACAGAGTGTTGGGGTGAAGTCACATCTGATGAAGGATGAGGGTGGGCATTTAATTTTGTTGTTGTTGCAAACAACGCAGACAATTTCCATCCTAAAAACAAAAGCTTTTTGAAATTGCCCTCTAAAGTGGATACATTTAAAAGTAAAATTTTGTCTTGAGTGCCACCTTTCAGAGACAAAGTCAAGGACTGGTCCATAATTCAATAAAGCTGTTTATTTATTTATTTTTTTACATACATTGCCCAAAATTCTCATATTGAAATATTAAAGTTAACAGTTCTGATATGAGCATGGTAATATTTTAATAATTTTGGCAGTGTGAGATATTTTTTGATACGTTTAACATTATAGAACTGTGTATCACTCCCTATTTATTAGATAGTGCAGTATATTTACTGTTTTTATGTGAACTGGATTTTATTTTGAGTGAGTGTGAAATATACGCCAAATTGCTCCCCTATGCTTGTTCAGGGTCTTTTGCAATCCAATAATTAAGGGGGGGTTTTATGGGGAAAAGCCACCGGTTTGTTAGCAGAATCATAGTTATTAACGATGCACAACGACTTGTAGAATATGACAAACCCAAATGCTCCAAATGGTTCAAAATAAGGTGCTCAAACTGGAACAGAATAGCTTTCGTGAAGGTGTAAAAATGAAATAGAACATAGGACAATACTTTATTTTCTTTTTTTATACACAAGCTAAAAAAATGAAATGTCAGTGATAATGCAGTAATGTCCAAAACCTAATTTTACTACTTTACTACTAAGTGACTATTATATAGTGTGTTTAAAATACTCTGGCTGCCGTGTCTTGTCATCCCTGAAGTCGTAGTGTTGGTCAGAGCTGCTGTAAATCACCTCTCTACTGTTTCCCCTCTCTCAAAACTGAGCTTCATCGGTCTCAGAGACTGATCTGTCCAGTTGTGTTCGCTGGGTGAATGAGCCTGGTTGAGTTGAGCCCTGATGACGGTTGGTGACTCGTCTCGTCATCCGAGGTTGCAGTGCTGGCCGACTCCAGTCAGTTAATAGAGCCAAGTAGCTCCACGGCTTCCTGAACTACTTGCTAACAGCAGCTGGTCGCTACAGCCAACGATAGCTGCAGCAAAGGCTACAGTGTGCAGCAGTTAGCAGTTATGCTGCCCCCTGTAGTTTGTCCTTTGGACTCTCAGCACACATGAGTTCATAGGGTTGTATTCATTGCAGTATAAATGTTATCCTTATCATCCACACATACATCAACCAGGCAGCAACATCAAGCAGGCCACTGTCTGTTTCTCTGTACATTTTTATTGTTTAGCATCCATAGCCGAGGATGCAAAACACAGTCTTTATGTTCAAGTTACCTGATGACTGAAATTGTGATTTGAGTAAGGGCCTCAGTGCACAGATATCATCCAACCCTAACTAACGCCTGATCAAATCACTGCTCAGTGTTAATTGATAACGCATAAGTTTTTCAAAAAAGGGTCTCAACGCTTTACTAGATGATGGAGGGAAAGTACACATTTGTTTTTGCCAAGTAAAAGACAAGGAGGAGGAGGAGAAATTTAGCTTCTCTTTAAAACAATGTTTTTGCTTGGATGGCAAAGTGTGCATTGAAACCTGTTTGACACAAAAGGGGTGCTTTTAAATATATCTGAATTAGTGCAGTCATGGCTAAAGTGAATGAGAGAGAGCGAGATAGGAAAAGATGGGTCAGAAGGGGGTGAGAGTGTGTTATTAAATGATGCGTGGCCACCAAAGGGTGGGGAGGAGGGGGGGCGGTTGAGGATTTATGGTGAGAAACAGCATGATGTGAGTGTGAGAAAAGAGAGGAGAGTGCGGAATGATGGAAAACAGGATTAGATAGACAACACCGCGGGGAAGTGGTTTGGGCCTGTAGCAAGGAGAGAAAAGTGACAGAGAGGGCCAGTGTACCAACGTGAGAGAGAGAGAGAGTGTGAGGGACATACAGAGGGAGGAGAGAAGTGGCATAAATGAGTCAAGGTAGGGAGTCAGCGTGGATACGCTGGAGCGAACCAGGAAGAAGGAGATGGTACTGGGGAAGAGGGACACAGAAAGTCAGTGTAACTGTAACAGAGTCTGACACAAAGCTCCGACCTAAGCTAATAGCCTGTCTATTAATATCTCCTGCTAATGACCGCCACTCCCTGTCATAGAATGGCAGAGAACCAAATCCTTATTCATCAGTTTTTAACTTTCACTTCCTGAATAATGATCCTAATAAAGTCTTTAAATATGGAGGAGAACAGAGCGACCCTCTGTGTGATAATCATTTTAAAATGACATATGAGCTGCAGCGGCCAGCGTCGGTGACAAGACTGGGTTTGGTCTGACTGGCAGAAAACCAGCATTAGATTAAAAACAGCAGCAGTTTCTGGGATCATTTGACATTTTGTGAAACGATTGATTGACCACTCATATATCTGTCCACTAAATATGAAGCTACAGCCAACAGACTGTTGATTCAGAATGCTGTTTTTATGCCCTCTGAGTTTTTTTTTTACTCATACTTAACATTTTTCTTCCCTTCACTTGTGATTCTGTTTTATTACGCATGGTTAAAGACATTTTTAAGTACTTCTTGCCATACCTCTAAGGCTCATTAATTCCCATTCAATTACAAACAGCAAAGAAAACTCCGGAGACATCTAATTCAGTCAGTGAAGGTAATCAGTCAGTGTGAACGAGAAGCCAATAATTGTTTTTTAAAGTGTTGCATCAGCACACTGGCATCAGTCTGTACAAAGCTTCGCAAACAGCAAGTTCAGTTTTCCTCCTCATAGAAACGTACACTTAGATTTCAGAGTGGAACACAAAACTGGCAAAACACTGAGAGATAGATCTAAAGTTTGTTTTATTATTTGTCTTCTTCCTGCTCTCCTCTCTTAAAAAGATATTGGACCTCATTGATTGATTTCCGAGTCACAGGCGAGAGGAAAAGAAAAAAAGGAAAGGGTACATAAATTGTGAATTAAGAAAAAACAACCTGCTCTTTGTCTTTATAGATGTTTCAGAGTTTGTCTTCTGACCCCAACAGACACGCAACACAAATATGTGAAGGAACTGAAGCAAGAAGCATCCGGCAGTTAATTCGATCTAGATTTTGCAGCTTAAAACATATAACGTCTTTAATGTAATATTTTTACAGTGTTTATTTCAGATTATTAAAGCAATTCCAATGGAAGAAAGAGAGAATATGTTTGTATGTGTTTGGCAGTTGCTTTTCTCTTTTGTCTTATGACAAGAATGATTTAAAAAATGCTGAAATAAAACAAATTGAAAATTACAGTACAGAGGTATGGAGACTTGTTGTACAAGAACGTTGTCGAGTACACAAATATTTTTAATAGACTTTTTTTAATCTGCCTATGGAGAAATTAATGGGATGTTGTTATGAAATGCTGTTGTGACAGTTAAATAAAGTAATGACAGATGTAGGCTTTATTTTTCAACAAAGGATAAAAAAAGAAAAAAACACAACCTTCAGGGCCATTTGAGTAGAGTTTACGGGGTGCACTTGAATGCATCATGAAGTCCCTTTTGGCTCCCGCGCACTTTGTCGTACAAAACGTTGTAGATTTCAGCGTTTATTAGGTGCACCAGAATGTAACATAAAGTCCCTGTCCCTGTGTGTGTGTGTGTGTGTGTGTGTGTGTGTGTGTGTGTGCGCAGCAGGGCAGATGACAGAGGCGTTGTGCCCCTAAATGACACCAAAATGCAGCATAGTTGTTTATGACATATTTTGGCACGACCATCTTTCCCCGCCAGTGTGTCGTATAGCCTACCGAGATTTACTTTTTAATTTCGGACCCTGCTGGTGCATTTAATCAAAGTTGGAGCTATGATGCATTAAGCTTGATCGCTGTCTTCCCTGTGCTGGAGTGGAAGACAGCCCCGGCCCAATTTAACCCCTGGTTACCATCAACTGAGCTGCAACCACTTAGGTTATTGCAAAAACATTGTGAAAATGCAAAAGTATTGCTAGTATACTTTAGTTAGAAGTGCGGAAATTTGCAAACAAGGTTTTTTTTAAACATGTGTTGATCCCACAGAGCCGCTTGGTTACCAGCAGCAGACATGGCAGTACAATTCAGTACTTTAGTAGAACATTCTGGGGTCTGTCTGTCTGCCATAGACCAACAAAATATAGTAAGATGTGCCTACATAGGCAGGTTCACAACATGTGCTCACTCTGGTTTTATGATTATAGAGGCTGCTTTGAGTTAATCCGGAGGACAGCTGCTTCACATCAAACTATTGTACTATTGTATTGTGGACTGTGTGTGTGACCTGTTGGCGTTTAGAAGAGCACAGAACATTAATTAACATGAAATACTAACAGCAAGTCAGGAGTTTTAAGAAATCAATGAAGCTCATTCACTGTTCCTCGCTCACAAATGCGCATGTTGAAGGGAAGGCACAGATTTGTTTCGTTTCTGCTGCTGGAGGATCGCTGCAGGTAACGTCCTCGATATTTTCCTAATTAAAGACGTATTTCACCCACCTGCATCCCGCCCGCTATTAATCAGAATTTATGAGCCGTCACACCTGATCCGCAAACTGAGGTGTGTGCATCACTATTACACACAGAGGGGGGGACAGCAGAGCTCCTCCTCCTCCTGAGTTAAATATCAGTGTATTTTGTCTTATGCAGATGGAACAGATGATTGTGAAACAGCGGGGGGCATTGCCTCCAACAAACCTAAGGACAAATGTCACTGCTTGATATCATGGCATCAGGTCCTGGTGCACCTGGTTCGTAACGTGACACTTGGATAGGTTTAATTTATGTTACGCCCAGAAAACACCCATGACTAATGAAGAGTCTAAACAAAACACCTTTGCGCCACGTGCCTCACGTTGGGCCCCATACTATCCGCATTGGACATGCCCTAAACACACTCGAGCCACGCGTTTAGACCATGCGCCATGAACTGAATTAAAATAAGGCCCTTTGTCTTTATGAATTTATTTGTCCCTCACCATAACTAAGGAGGCATGTTTAGGCATAACTCACTGGAAAGTCAAGGAATCCTAAAAATGATAACTTAATTAAATTCTCCACAGTAGATTAACCAGCGCAACAAATTGAAGCTTTAATTCTGAACATTAGTACTCAGAAAATTTTGATTGCAAAATGTGAAATTACACATGACAGCGCTAATAAACAGTAACCAATTACACAGTACGCACAAACTTCCTTCCCCGCATGTATCCACCGGCTCATCATTACCCAAACTCCTGCTGGTTCTCTCTCTAATTCTTCTCCCACTGTATGCCTCCTCATGTCCTTCCCTTTCTTCTTCCTCCTACTTACAAAGCCAATAAGAGATGTAAGGCTCGAAAGCGAGGCCAGACGAGTTAGTGCAACACATATTTCTTAAGTGGGATGTCTTTGCTCAGCCAAGCGACACACATTCCAATTAAAAGACCTCCACGTACGATGCAGTTGTGGATCTACTCATCAGGCTGCCTTGGGAAGCTTCACCCTCTGAGAACTGGTTTGATGTGTCCTTGAAAAATGGAGGGTCCTGATCGATTTTTCACCACACAGACTGGATGTTAGAGTGTGGCGGTGATGGAAAACCAAATCTCTCCTTCCTCTATCTTCTCCCGCTGTCCAGACTGTCTGCCTGTCTGCCTTCATTTCTTCAGCGTCTCTCTCCCTGAAACATCTCCCTGTCGATCTGACCCTTAACACACACACAAACGAAAGAGGATATGCAAAAGCCAAAAAACACACACACTCTAATGTTTCTCTGTCTCTCTGGCTGCCCCACTTTAGCTCCTCTCACAGTGGTTATGTAAAGACAGGACTAGTGTGTTCTTGCACATGCAAAACACCACACATACAGTAACACTGTCACGTCATTGTTTAACGGCGCATTTTAGCGATGGCAAGGGTAGGGGGAGAGCGAGATGTATAAATGACATCACATAGGCGCCGTTGCACCGGGTAAGACATGATGAAATGACATCGCTGCTCCCTCTGTGCCATAACGACTGCACAGAGAGGAGGAGGAGGAGGAGGAGGAGAGAGTGAGGTAGGGAATAAGTGAAGAGGAAAGTAAACAAGTTGAGAACGAGAGAGAAGCGAGGGGGTAATAAAAGGGAAGGCAGAGGCATGAAGGCTGACACTGCACATTCGTGCTCAGTTGGAGGTCCAGAGCGTTGTGCTTCTTATACCTCTGAAGTTTCTTTGTCTCATTTAGTCTTTCATAACACAACTCTAATATGTGTGTATAAGTGTGTGTGTGTGTGTGTGTGTGTGTTGCTTGAGTGTCTAGACTGTCTGCTGCTGCATTCACTGGCATGTAGACAACCTTTAGAGTCACCAGGGTGGTATAAGGCGCGCGCACACACACACACTCATGCTAGCTGCGTAGAAATGAACCGCAATCTGTTCCTTGTTAAAGCTTGCATGAATCACACACACACATACACACACACACGGACACACAGAGAAACACAGTCACACAAATAAAGCATTAGCCAAGCTTGAAGGTTTCTGCCGCTGGAAACATCAGCACAGTCAGCCTCACCCTCCCCTTCACTTTTCTCCCTGACCTCTCTGGCCTCCTCCTCCCTCCCCGACCACCCTCACTTCCTCCATCCATCTCTCGCTCCTTTGTTTTTGTCATGTCACTCACTCGTCCTCATTTTCTTCGCCAATTCAACCACCAGCGTTTTCTTTTTGTTGCTTCTCTCCCCCTGCAACATGCAACAAAAAGTCAGCTTAGGTTCTGTTTTTGCAATCAGCACACAAACAGATATAACAACGGCGACGCAGCGGCATGGGCACACATAAACACAAACAAGGATTTTAATTTGTGTGTTTATGCAAAGCCAGCATTTGCTATTCAAACCAGCCGACCACAACCAATTACAACCAATCCAATTACCTTCTACATGCAACACTTGATATCAAGAAAAGGTCTGCTTAGACATCAGTGAACAATGCTGCGATCCAAGCAAGCTCACACGGCTGATTGTCTGAGTGTGTGTGTGTGTGTGTGTGTGTCCGCGCTAGCTGACCTGCAGGTTATTCCCTGGTTGGCTCATCGTCCTGTCTGATTGGCTGCCTGCCGGTTTCATCACATTGCACCAGAGACAGAAACAGACCTTGGTGGCCTCTCACCCACAGGTCTCTCTCTCTCTCTCTCTCTCTCTCTCTCTCTCTCTCTCTCTCTCCCTTTCTCTCCCTTTTTCTCCCTTTCTCTCCCTCTCTGTTTGTTTCCCAGTCCGACTGAGCTGAGCCCAGAGCTCAGTGTTGGCTGACTTTGGTTTTGTCTGGCAGGCCGAGCTGTGGGGAAGCACTTTGATTGAAGAGACAGAACAAAAGCTCACACTGCCATCTTTGAAGCAGCTGTCCTGCACATGACAGTCTTACACACACACACACACACAGACAGACAGACAGACACACACACACACACACACACACACACACACACACACACAAACTAGATGCGGGTATACTATCTGACACACACATGCACAGACACACACACCCATGTAAGCAAGCACATATGAAGACAAGTCTGCCGGCAGGAGCAGCTGTGACACCTGCAAAAGTGTGCATGTAACCTGTCTGCTGCTCACACATATTAGCAAACAAACACCCCCTTTCTGTCACCTACCCAACGCACACACATACAGACACATGCACTGTCTTGTTATCATTTCTTTGCGAACAGCTATTGTCGTCAGTGTTAAAGCTTTGCAATAGCTTTCGCGCCAGTCTGCCTGATTTTGCAATGACTGTGGGTGATAAGGATCAAAATAAGAGCCGCAGGTACTGCTTATTTACAGTATTGATTATGCTGCCAATAATTTCCATCATGAGCCCATGGTAATCAAATGCCTTGTTTTGTCCAAAACCTCAAAATAGGAATGGACCGATATTTTCAGGGTCAGTACTCAATCTGACTACTCATAATCAAGGTGACCTACCAATGCAGTTAAATTTGAAATAAACAGTGAGGAAATGTACAATTTACTCATCAGCATTTGATTTGAAAACTTCTGTTCGTAATTCCTTTGCAGATTAGTAGTCGGAGAATGTGATAATCAGCCAGGCTGATAATCGGTCTATCCCTACCTCAAAATACTTAATTTAAAGTCATGGGAGATCAAGAAAAGCTTTGCTCACTCACGTCTGAGAGCTTAAAAATGCTTAACAAATGACTTGTAAGGCAAATTATCTGATTATCAAGATAGATGCCGAAACTATTCATTGCAGCCTTTGATAAAATAATGGAATGTGTAGTATAGTTTTACATCAGAATAGATTCAGTATACATTTTTGATTTGATGGGAATTGGATTGGAACAGGCAGCAGCGATAACTATGATACATATTTTTAAATGAGTACCACAATATCTATATAGTAGTATACCTCAGAATATTCATTTCAACTACTTAAAGACCAGGAGAAGGTTAATGAATCTTATATCGCAATATTGATATGAAATTGATTTGTGGCCCGGCTCTAATTGTGCACACATGCAAGCCTATCCGCCTGATGTTGACCTTCATCATTTCCTCCTCTGTTGTCACTGTGTCTGGTTTGCTTTTCTGTTCCTCTGCCTCTGAAAAAGAAAAAGAAAATGATGGGCTGAGCAGAAAAGGTGAGAAAGACAGTATGACAGGGACAAATAGAAGAGAATAGATGGAGGTGGCAGAGGGAGAAGCACAGTGAGGGAAGCTAAATGCAGTTGTGTAGAAGCATTTAAAGTGAGTCAATTCTGCCTCAGAGAGACAAACTAAGTTCAGAGTTCAGACAGACGAGCGAGCGCTGTCTGGCTGGCGGCCGCTGCTTCAGCTCAGTGGTAATGATAAACATTACAGCAACCTAATGGATGGACGAGTCGCCGACCACGGCCTGTGATGTCGCTTTATCTTCTCTCTGAAGCCCCAACACCAGAGTGATCACAGCCTCGACGACCTCGGCCGGGAATGTGTGCTAAGCAAATCACCTACCGCACCGACCAACAATAAAGCTCGGGTTTGAATTTCAATTGGCCCGTGACCAGGAGGAGGGATGGAAAGATGGAGGCAGGCAGGCAGAAGGAGAGCACTGATGAGAGGAGGAGAGATAGAAGGATGGAGGGAATGAGGGGAGAGATGAAGGGGTCAGCCCAGTGAGATAAGCGAGGGCAGGGAATGAGAAATGGAGTATGAAAGTGAAAGCAGATGGAGATATTTTACATAGAGGTAGATAGATGGATGACAGGGGGTGCGACGAGGGGACAGGGCGGAGAGATAATTACCAAGATAGAGAGGGAAGTAAACGACAGGAGAGAAAGAGGGAAAGGGATTACAACTTTACAGCACGGTGGATAGATTGGCAGCGGCAGACGGAGAGAGGGGGGACGGAGAGGTGCCGGAGACGAGAGGAACAGGTGATGTCAAACAGAGGCAGAACAGATCGAAAAAGAAAGTGTGTTTGAAGGCGAGTAAGGACAGTAGGGGAGGGAGAAAGTCCTTGCCAGAGGGGACGAAAACGTCAAAAAGCAAGCGCAGTTGATTCATTTCTCTCATGTGTTTTTTTTTTCTGTAATGTCAGCTTTGCCCGTTTGTGTTCTCTCTACTCTCGCACGCACCTGCGAAGGCACACACGCACGCGCCCACCTACTCACACGGCACCAATACCATAGCCAGCTGCGCGCATACACACTGCCATTCATAAAGGCAACACAATAGCCTCCCAAGACATAACAGCATCTTTTCATATTCTCAAAATTGGCTGAATCAAAGTGCTGTTAACAAGGCAGGGAGCCGGTCTGTCAAAAGAACTCGACAGCAGCTGAGGTGAGCAGGTGGCACATCTGGTTTCAAAAGAGATATTTTTAAATCTCATCCAGAAAGCAACAATATACCAGCGACAGTCCCTGAGTATTCCTGCATTCAGATTTCGGCCGTATCCGCTACACTGGAGATATACTGAAGCAAACTGGAGGTGTATTACACCTCCGAGGAAGAAGCTGAGAAATAGAGTTGTGTAGTGGGAGGAGGTATTCTGAGCACTCAGGTTTACTGGAAGTGTACTTCCTGTTCGTTTTGTGCATAGAAAATGTTAGATGACTAGAAGTTGAGGCATATGTTTGGGTGGGCTTGAAACTCTCTTGGTTGACTCATCAAGATGAGGAAGTTAAGAAGTGCTGATTGATTTAACTCATGCTTTGTGTAAGAGGCAAGAAAATGTCCCACTGTAAAAAATGCCAGTAATCTGTGTGATTTCTTTTTCTTCACCAGATTATAGCAAGCTGACATTAAATAGTAACAATAAAAAGGTAGCAAAAACATCCTTTCATTTTTTGGAACAGCTAAAAGGATAAACTTATCCACTTATGTGGCTTAGAAACAAGTGCGTAGATGGCACCTGCACACAGTCACACACATCTTAGGTGCACTCCAGTACAAATAGCACTATACCCCTAGGCTAGTCTGCATACAAAGTGTAAAGATGTGATTTGACTCAAATTTGGCCGGGCAGCCCAAACTGATGCACAGATGCTTCCCTGAAATATGTCGGGATGTGTCAACATAAGCGAAAAATTCATATGAATGCCAGAGTGTTATGAAACTGTTTACCTAACTTAAAATGATGAGAAGAAAGGGGGAGAGACTGAAGGGAACATCATTTCTGATGAGTTCTGACATGAGTCAGAGGCTCTGATAAACGCAAACGCAGAGGAACATTCACACAAAGTTGGTACTTTGGCTGTTTGGGACGAATTTCACTAACAGTCCTGTGGTCAAAGACAGGAAAAAGCAGAAATGGGCTTCTCTTTCTGATTAAACACACCTTTACACTCACATTCATCAATTTACTTTTAAAATCTGGATCAATTTTGGTGGAATAACAAAGTGTTCTTCGACCTGTCTCTCCTCCATAGCAACAGCAGTTGAGGCTCATGGGTGATGTAGTATTTAGAGCCACTGGCAAAACCAAACTGATGGAAAGAATACATTACATTTTGGAAATGATTGTTGTTGTTGGCCACGATAACATCAACCTATGCTGTTGTTAAATTATCCAGGAATTGACCATGGAGGCATAATACCTCCACAACCTCCAATTCTGCACCTTCAGACGTGAAGAAGTGAATTATTACACCTGCAGGTAGAGCCTGTCAGCAAAGATTGAATTTCCCAAAATCCTGCCCTCTGCTGTGGAGGTGAAACAAGGTGAATGTGAGGAAAATCCGGCTCACAAACATTTTGTCCGTCTCTTATTCTCGGCCCTTTCCTGTCGCTTTTCACCGACCGAAAAATGCTTTTTAGGCCACAGCGTGAACTAACAAGAGAGCTCAGGGCCCATTAGTGGATGGATGCTTGCTTCACCTGTGCTGACAAGTTTTATAAAAAGTGTGATGGAGGGATGAAGGGCTGAAGGAGTAAAGAGATTAGATAAAGATGAAGCCCGTCTTGTAGCTGTCCTGTTTGCGTGTGCTCCCGTCTCTGTCTGCATGGATGATAGAATATGACGCTGACTTAGTGTCAGACTCCTTGCTGACACATAGTGTAGTTAGAAAGAGATTAGAGAGATGTGAGAGAAATGAGGGGAGAGGAGGAGGAGGAGGAGGTGAAGGAAGAGAGATGGATAGATTTAGAGACAGCGGTAGTGCTTTAAATGGTCATTTCAGTAAATGAGTGAATGAGAATCTACTCTCTCATACCTCTTGTCCATCCCTTCATCCCTTTGTCCTTTGTGTCCCTGCTCTGTTAACAGTTTCCTTGACTTTGCTCTTTATCTGCGCGTTTGCTGTCGCCTTCTCTGAAAACCAACCGGCCATGAGTTGGATTTCTGTCTGATTTACTGTCACTGTGACTTTGTCGCCCTCTCTCTCTCTCAATGTATGTCTATCAGTCTTTCTCTCCCTCTTTCTCTCTCCCTCTCCTTGTGAATCTCATATTAAATTTTAATTCCCTGCAGTGGAGTGCCAAAGCGCGCGACAGTGACAGAGCCTGACAGAGGCATGGTAAAGAAATTATAGACAGGGTGACGGCTGAGAGGGATGGCACGTGTGTGTGTAAGTGTGTGTGTGTGTGATAGAGAGAAAAAAGGACATTTCTTCAGGTTTCTCTGTGTGTCCGCTGTTATTTTGTGACAGCTGTTTTTTCAATATATTTAAATTAGGAAAAAGTAAGCAAACGCACACAAATGTTTAACCTCTTCAGTTTCCTAAATGTGTGTGTGCGGGTGTGTGTGCGGGTGTGTCTCAGCGCACACACGCCTTTGCCTTTTTTTACTGCGTGTGCACTGTCAGCTGAAAGTTGGCACTGAAACTGATAAACCATTATGCACAACATGGGAGTGCATGTTTATGTGCCATTTTGTGTGTTGGCGTGTGTGTGCGGCAGCCTGTGTGTATTAGGTTTAATGATCTTTTTTGATGGTCTGGTGTAGCGGATATTGAGATAGATGGTCCATATGCTCTTTATGGTCCATGCATATTTCATATTCCTGCAGCAAAGCAGAGCAGAGCAGGCATTGCTTATATGGCCAGGATGTTGCACTGGGACGTGGGCTGACTTTATGAGCGCTCATATACACATCCCACTGCTTTTGTCCCCTTTGAATAAATGCCCGAGCGCGAATAAATACAACACATTTCATAATCCTTCCACAAAGACACCTACATACCCATAAACCTTAATGTCGCACGTGGAATATCAGATCTTAAATGGACCCATGTGGCCACCTGTTGTGTGAGTCAGCGGTGCGTGTTTGCGCCTCGCTCAGGACAGCAGATTATTTGAAGTAATAACCTGCAGTGTCTTCATATGAATAAATGCTAACTTTGCTACTTTCCACCCCCGTTTATGAAACACAACAGTGATTCAGCCGATACCTTTTTCATTTCCTGTTCTTTTCTTGAGAAATACCCCCAGGCACACCAAAAGTGATGCCTTTTGTGCTTCTGGCAGCAGCAGCAGTGGTTTGTTTTGGTATAAACAGATGAAGAGCTCAATAGTGGGATTGAAAGAAAATAACGAGAACTAAAGGAAACTCGAACCTCATCAAAAGAAAATACAATGAAAAAGGCATCGTAGTGTTTCATATTTTGCTCCAGTATTTCAGCGAGGATTTATTCATTTTATTTGTCATAGTGCCAAGACACGAGGAAAAAGCACCTACAATAAGCAGTGATTAGTTAGTGTGGAACGTGTTGCGAAAATAATGAAAAATAAAGAAGGTCTATGTGGATTACCACTTAAATTAAAGTAGTAAGTCACATTGAAGCTGCAGCGCGAGAACAGGCACATGCGGCACGCCCACACACAAACAAATGTTTGTTTGGCACGGTGGAATTGCTTTGTCAAGTCCATGTTAAGCTGTTAGAGTTGGTTTGTTACCCTCCGCTTACTGATTTCCCAAAACTGCTCGGGATGTGGACATATTTTCATAGTCATGTTATTTTTCTAAGTGCGCAACTTGTAAAAACCAAACTAAAATAAGGGATCTTATTTTTTTAAATTCTGAGCATCTTGAAGAGAGAAGTTTCCTCTCAAACAACTCTTGTGTCTCAGATTCGGACGGAAAAAGCCCACACTCAAGCACGCGTAGGTCCACATGAATGCACATGTTGCTGACTGTCGTATGATGACTGACAGGTTGCCACCACGTGGAGAAGCATATTGATTTCATGAGAGAGAGAGGCAGAGGGCGGGGACGACAGATTGACAGCCCAGCAGAGGAAGACAGAAAAGGAGGGAGAGGTGTCGGGAGGAGGTGGAGTTAGAGGACGTCAAAAAGATTGAACCTGAAATGAAAAATTGAACGAGAGACGGATGGAAGGACGCTGATAAGGGTGGAGAGACAGAGGAGGAGAGCTGGACAGAGTGGGTGATAGTGAGGGGGAGGGAAATGGGAGAGGGATGTTCCACTGATAGACTGTCGAGTCTGACAGAGTCTGCTCATGTTCAGTGGAGAGAGTCAGCCCCATCATGAAAAACTGACACCCCCCAAACACACACACACACACACACACACACACACACACACACACAAGCTTGTAAAATCAACAGGATTTAAAGCATAATGTTAGTAATCATATACTAACAGCTCTTAAACTACATCTCATTGTACTTGCATTTGAGGAACCTGCATGTGTTCTGTTGTCGCTCAATATGTTTCTGCTCAAATTATTCCATTTTCATCATCGTCTTTTTCCATTTTCATGTTGTTTTTATTGTTAATGTCGACTCTCACGGGCATTGACAAGTTTCTGACAGGTAATTTACAAGATACAATGCAGGCCAGTAACATGTCTGTGGACAAGTTGTGAGTTCTCACTTTACATAGTTAGATCTTGTAAAAGACACTGCACGAACGTTTCTGTTTCCACTCACCACTAGTCACTCGTGAGCCTATTGTGTGCAGAGTTAAAATGTGTCATTGGTAGAGTTTTTGGCTCATTCATCACCCAAACAAAATCTTTTAGTTTCTCTTATCACTTTGGCCTGCACACTGTGCAAGGTCTCAGCGCAAAAACATCTGTGCCGTGCTTGTCTTAATGTTCCGCTTTGATAAAGAATAAAAATAGAAAACTCTCAAGATGAAGTGAGCCCGAACATTAGTCTTTCTCCCTTTTTCTTTTTTTGGAGTGCAGTTGGAGTGTTTTTTTTTCTCCCTCCTTTCATTGTGTTATTCCACTGATTCAAGGCAGCAGAATCATTTTTCTAAATGGGTAATTGAGCACTTATCGCTTCGATTAGCATTGTGTCTCAATCTGCATACCTTAATTTTAGGCCTTTGAGCATGTATATGTGAATTCATTTAATTAATTCTCCCGTTACAGTGCATTAATAGAACATCCATAACGCTTGAAATTAGGGATGGGGCCGATCCGATCCAGTATCGGTATCGGGTCCGATACCAATGTAATTCACAGATCGGAAATTTCCGATCCAATCTGTGGGGATTTCCGATCCATGAGCCATGTGTGTGCTTTAACGTTGTCTGCTGAAATTAGTCCACAAGTGATTCCTTCCGGCTAGTCTGCAAGCTGGGTGCAAACTGTGGAATAGATTCTCCGAACAGAGGCTTGGCTCAGTGAGAGACAGAGCTATGAGACATCGCCCCTGTTCGGGAAATCCTAGCCAGCTAGCAGGTTAGCATTGAGCAGCACTGTGACTAGCCAACATGTCCGCTGTATGGAAATATTTTACACTGGAAACACCACAAAGCAAGACAGCAAAATGCAATGTTCGAAAATTCAGAGGCGGAGGCTCCCTCGCGACATACAACTCCACTAACACAATTAAATATTTTATAAAAGCACCCTGCAGCCACGGTATAGTTTATCATCCAGGAGATACTTATTAGAGACTGCGCTACCTGAACTATACAACTGAGTGTCAACCAAGTTAGCTGAGAAGTTAAAAGGAGTTCCAGCCCTGAGCTTAACTGCAGATATTTGGACTTCAGATGTCTGCCCAATGTCACACTTGCCTGTAGAGAGGAGTTTATTTCAGCCTCATATAAAATAAACAATAATGATAATAATAATATAAAAGCAAACAGAGCTCTGGTATTGGAATAGTATTAGTATCAGCAGATATCCAAATTCAGGTTTCGGGATCGGATCGAAAGTGAAAAATTGTGTATCGGTGCATCCCTGCTTGATATGTTAGAGCTCAATGTCATCTTCTGTCTGACAAGAATGCCCAGACGCATTTAAGCACTTAAGGACTTTGTGCTGCTGCCTATTTGTCCTACCAAGTCTACTATATGTTTCACCACCCGTTTGTGTGTGGGTGTGTGATTGTCCATCTGTTGTACCCTGAGAGTAACAGATCTTCTTTTTGCCCCTTATACCAATGTCAGGGTTTCCGCGGGGTCTTAAAAAGTCTCAAATTTGACAATCTCAATTTTAGGCCTTAAAAAGTCTTAAATACGTCCGTATTTTGCACATAGGTCTTAAATTACATCTAGTTAGGTCTTAAATATGTACATTAATTTACCGCTTCCGTCGTCGCCTTTTTTGTTTTTGTTTCAGGGAAATGTGTTGGTGAGATTCACAGTCAGCTCCGTGTGTTGTACTTCTATCTGAAATATCAGGAACATAAGTGGCATTTTGCCAACAGCCCGGTCGGAATTTATCGCCGTACACTTCACCAGTTCCGGAAAGACTTCGACTGCGGAATCTGCTACAACTATGTGATATTATATTTAACAAGTGTTGGCTTGAACATCCAAAATTCAGTTGGTTAAAAGCCGTACTTAATAATGAATCTGAAGCGCAGTGCACGCTCTGCAAGAGGACCCTCAACTTGGGCACACTCGGTGTGAAAGCTCTGGTGTCACACACAAAATCGGAAATACACCAGTTAGCTTCTGAAATTCTCCAGTGAAGTCATGCTATCACACACTTCTGTACGCCTTTGTCACCAGTTCCCGGTCTAAGTTCGTCCACTTCTGCTCGACCCGAACTCTAACGTCTCGTAGTCAAGCGACATTCAAACCTTCTTCATCTCAACTCTGACGTTGAAATCGGAGGTGCTTTGGATTTTGAACACCGTGTGTGCGCGCGCGCACGTATAATAATCCTGGTGTTTGTGTTCAAAATGAATAATGAATAAATATATAAAGAAAAAACCAGGGTTGTTATAGTTAATAAATTAAATTCCCAGATAAAAACTAAACTAAAGCTACTTAATCACTTGTTAAACTTATTCAAACTAAACAGAAATAAAAAGCAAACTGAAAAAACAAAATAAAAACTAATGAAATTGGAAAACTATAATAACTGACACACTCACTCCATTCTTAATTGCTTGAGTTGCTCTGTGAATGGCAATAGATTTAGTTATTTTTTAAAGTAATTCGGGGACTTTATTTTTCCTTGCTTTTTCGTACTTCGTGTAGGTCTAAAATTTCATTGAAAGTGGTCTTAAAAATGTCTTTTTGACTTGTTCAAGCCTGCAGAAACCCTGCAATGTGCTTGTTCTGTTTCTGGCCTTGCTGCATTGTGTTTCGTCTGTTTCTGAGCAGCCCAAAATGTTTGAGAGATGAATGTGAAGTAGTTAAAACTTGTTATTTGGTTGGTTGATGGCAAAATTGAAAATGGTGCTTGTCTTTTTTGTAAGTGATGTAGTAGCATTAAATTAATCTTTAAGAAAATAATTCACCTTGGTTCCTTGTCTCACCTTTGGATGTTGTCTCAGACCAGAGTGAATTAAAACTCCAAAGGGAACTCATTATGCTGTTTTCAGTTCCTTCAGTGTGTTATAACGGGTTTTGTGCGTGTAAAAGTTTTTGAAGGTTAAAAAGCCCAAAGTCCATGCCAACGGGAGCTCCTTTCTCCCACATTAAACACTGCTCCTGATGTGCCTGAAACAGCCTGTCAGTAATCCCACCTTTTAACCCTGTGGGCTCAGGCATGTGTGAGCTGACCAATCAGAGCAGACTGGACATTCCTTAAAGTGACAGGAGCTAAAACTGAGCGTCTCAGCGACAGAGGGTGAATACAGGGTTGCTGCACTGGAGAGTGAGAAAACTGATTTAAGCACTGAAGCATGTAAACAATTAGAAAAACTATTAGCAACCCAAGGTTAATATTATGAACCTTTAATTAGGGATAGACCGATTATCGGCCTGGCTGTTATTTTGCGTTTTTCTGATTATTGATATCAGTGATTTTTCTACTAGATTGCTGATAAAATAAAATCATTATAAACTCTGCTGCTTTGGCTCCAAAGCAGCATCCTCTCACACAATGTCCGGCCCGCAACAGAATCCGATGGGCAACACGTCACAATTAAGTAGCACACAAACACTAAAAAAAATCTGAATCTGCAAAGTAACTAGTCACTGATTTTATCAAATAAATGTAGTCGAGAGGAAATGTAAAGTGGCAGAAAGTGGAAATACTCGAGCAAAGTACTTAAAAAATGTACTTGAGAACAAGTAGGTGGGTTGGGGACTGAATGTTGACGCAAAGATTTACATTTTTACTGCAAATGAGAATTGGTCCCAAATTTCTGTTTGAGTCTCCCTTATTTTGAATAATTGGCATTGATATTCACCCTGAAAAAGCCAGTCTGGTTTGGCTACAGTTAATGTCCCTAAGGGGCAGTCTGCTTCAGAGACAGTATACAGAAACACAGCGCATGATCCATATCTCCTACACTGTTACCATGAATCATTAAAAAATAAGACACAATGACATACAGGGTTGTAATTTGTTTAAAAAAACAATACCAGATTGAACAAAGAGCAATCTATATGTATTAATGCTACCTTTCTTGGAGTCTTAACCAGAAGCATCTGGAAGTCAACATGTAAAGGCTAAGGATCCTAAATGATAATCCGCGCCTTTCACACCCATGAAGTCCCACAGCCCTGTGTATCTAGCTGCTCGTACAGTTCACCACCAAACCAAATTTTGCCTGTAGCCCTTAGTAACACACCCCTGTTCCCCCCCTCTGCTTTTAGCCTTAATTCTTTGTTCATTTTGCAGCCAAACTGACATGTAACCATACAAAAAAAAAGGAACCTGAAAATGGTGCAAAACTGAATTTGCCACAGTAATAGCCGGTGATTTGTGATAATGTGGAATAGTAATAAGTGGTACTTAATTAGCCATTAGAAAGACGGAGGAGAGATGGTGGATAAAGAGGGGATAGATGGGTTTCTGCACAAAGCAATGAACCCCTGTAGCCTCCTATTTTTTTGTTACAATAGCTCCATAGCTAAGGCTTCTTCTGTTGTCATGGAGACTAATGTTGAAAGCCAGCTGTGGTTTTGTCTTGGAAGCCCATTAGGCTGGAGCTCAGTTGGCACTCCTCTCTGTCTTGCTTTTCTTTCTGGCTGCGCCTCCTTGGTCCTACAATGGCGAAAATATCCTCTCCGTGTTTAACTTGTCTGTGATATCGGACATGGGTCAAATAACGGTTGCAAATCATTCCGAGCACTTTGTTTCAGCCCGTTTGAAGTGCTTGATAGGGGATTTTTTCCCTACATTAGCCAACTCAGACATAGTTGGCCACAGAACAGACAAGAAGCAAAGTGAGTTTTAAATAGTAGAAGCTGATATCTTTTATATGGCAAACCCCACCAACCTTGCGGTTCAGGTAGGTTACAACGAGTGCAAGCAGATAAAGAAATATTTGTAACTCCTGTGAGACCCGGGTCTTCTTGATGAATGGCACTACTTCTCATTCCACATTGTCCTTCTGCCTCGCGAGCACTGTTTCTGGCCCCAGATCTCATATTAAATTTGGCTCAGGAGAGGGATCTGAGTAATGTTGTTGTTGTTGTACAGAGCGGCTTATCCCAGTGCTGGAGCTCTGATATTCAACCCTCCAGACCCTGACCCAAACACATCAGTCAGCGGGACGTAGGTGCCATGTGACTCGGCCAGGAAGTGGGCTGGGGCGGGCAGGGAGAATGATTGTTATGCAGCAGATTGATCAGGTTTCACAGGACACCGCCAAACTATCAATCTGCAGGACTGTACGCACAGAGATCCTGTGTGTGAGTGTTTTTGTGTGGTTTTTGCGCGGGCAGGGTCAGGACTTGTGTGTTTGGGGCGGCGATTGCAAGAATCAATAGCTAGGTCAGAGGGTAATGTCTCACTGAGTGCTGAGTCTATACACAGCCATCAGACAGGATCACTATCAATCATGGTAGAGCTTAGGGAACATACACTCTCTTTCTCGTCTGTGTGTGTGTCTCTTCGTCTCTGCTGGCCCGGTGTCTGATGGGATCACTATTGCTCATGTAAGGGCTTTGGGAACAGAGACAGCGGGAGGCGTAGGGAAACAGAAGGATAGAGCGGCCTGGGAAGGATTGATGCGAGCAAAGTGATGGAATAAGAGGGAAAGATTGGCTGGTATTGGCAGATACTTGGTGAATGACACGTGGGGGTTTGAGGGATAGAGGAAGCCTCAAGGTGAGAGGAAACCCTGTGGAGCATAAAATAGGTTGGGTGGGACGGTTGTGAAGCGGACGATAAATTAAAGCTAAAAACAAAATCGATAAACAGGCAAATTAAGGTAAAGACCACAAGTACCGGTCTTACTCACGGTTTAAACAACATTTTTCTTAATCGAAGAGTTCTGTCTCTCCTCCTTCCCGTTCTTGTCTTTCATCCGCCCACGTCTTTGATCTCCCCTGCTCTCGCCTTTTTTTCTTTGTCTTCTTATTCCACGCGTGTTTCGGCCTCGGCTTCTGCCATCTGTTGTTTCATGCAGTTGTTCATTTTAATATCCTCACATCCATCCATCTGAGTCATGCGTGTACGAAAAAACACTGAATAAAAACATGTATGATTGATTGCAAAAAAAAAAACAAACAAACAAAAACATGCGTGTCCGTCATGTTCATAATGGGTTAGGAGTGTGTCTGTCGAATGTGTGTGAGAGCGAGGCAGCCCAGTTCAAAGGGCTAATAATGCCTGCCATTAGGTTTCGTGCGGCTGCAACACTCTCTCTCACACCACATAGTCAATATCCAGAGAGAGGAAGAGAGAGGAGGACGAGGATGATGGATGGAGAACGGAGGAAAGAGAGGAAAGAGAAAGAGTGCTTAAGAGCCTGAAGAGAAGTGAGACAAGAGTGGAAAAAGCGAAGCAAACGAGGGGGGGGGAGATGTAAGAAAGGGGCGGAAATAGAGAGAGAGTCCAAGAAATGCTGCTCGTGTTATGGGATCATGTCAGCACTGCGTGTGAGGCCGCTTGGCAAGAAACCCTGTTCGCTGTAATACTTTGATCAATTACCAATGATGAACCATCGCTCTGCGGGGCAGGACCCGTGTGTGTGTGTGTGTGTATGTGTGTGTACGAGGGTGTGTGTGTGTGGCAGCCTTGAAAGAAGGCAGCATATTCCAGTCTGTTGGACACACTCTCGACAGGTATTGATTTCAATGGGGAGAATTTAGAACCTACTCAACCACTACACCCTGTAAGACACACACACACACACACACACACACACACACACACACACACACACACACACGCCCCTAAAGGCATTGGCACAAACACACACACACACACACACACACACACACACACACACACATGCATGTTCCTCCAGTGGTTCAGGGAGACGGGATGGATGGAGAGGAAAATAATGAAAAGAGACAGCTGATGAGAAAAGAGAAAGATGGCATTCTTATTCACCAGCGGTCACACATGTCAATATCTTCAATGTCGACCAATATTGAATTAGATGGCATCACTAAGGGGCATGAATCTGCTTTTTAACACCCGTATCTGCATGCTCTCTCTCTGGCACAAGCCAAACTTAGAAACAGAGACGGAGGGAACACATGGAGGGAAGTAGACAAAAGGAGGCAGAGCAGAGGGAGTAGAATGAGGAGGATACAGTACGAAGGACTCCTGTCTGTGTTTGATGAGGGCCTCATTGATGCTACAGATCTCCAGGAGTCTCCATTCAGCAGGGGAGCCATTCAATTATACCTACCGCTCCGCTGGCTGATTGGAGTCCTCCCGCAACAATGTTAGCATCTCTGTAGCGAGCTGAGGTGGGATTAAGAAATCTGGCCTCAGGAGGCCAAGTGGCTTTTAAGTCCTGATTGGCAATCATTTGTAACACTGCTGGACAAGTTTTAATCCAGGCCAACCTTGTGCCCATCAGCAGCGTCTCCTTTGATTTCTTTAACCTTGATTTATCTGGGCATGCATGCATGTTTTGTTTTTTTTGTTTTTTTTTCGGTAGCTTCACACAGTTACACTCACTTATACCACTTCAACCAAATCAGCCACCCGTAGTTTTATCCTTTTGATCGTTGAGGACGTGTTGGTTACAAAGAATAAACAAACTTAAAATACCAAGATTATCCTGAGTGTGCTGAGTTAATCAATGCTAACATATTCAAAGTAACCAGATCGACATCTCTTATGAGAAAGTAATCTGGAGGCTCAAGCATCTCTGAAGAGAATGCATGTTTATGTTTAAACACCTACACATCACCAAGCATATATATGGAACTGTTGTGATGCTTGTTTATATTGGCTACAGAGTGAAGGTCGTTTAGAGTGAAATGCCAGACTAAATACATTTACCAGCAGTAAGTGAGACAAGTGTTTAATTTCTATTCAAATGTAGCTGCTCACCAGCTGATGCACCAGTCACACATTAGGGTGGATGGGTTTTTCAATTATTTGACAGAATTTTAATTCGAAAAGCTTGAAATCCTTTAATTAGAAAAAAAAAATGTAATCATTTCTCATTTGGAATTGCTCTAAAATACAATTCTACAAAGTTTATTTAAAATAGACAATCAAGTAGAACGTGTTTTTCAAGACATTTTGACTTGTCGCAGGAGGAAAAGCACAGTTTTTCACCACTAACATTAAAGTATGCTCTGTTTTATTCTGTTTTATTCAGCCATCAATCATTTTTATTAATTTCACCTGTGCTTTTCATACTGTTAAAAGGGCCTGTTGTAAAAATATGTGAATCACCAGATTATGCAAAAAAAAAAAAAAAAACAACACTTATTTCGGGAGATGATAGTCAAGTCTCTCCTTGGCAGATTGTCTGGTTTAGAAAATGAATCACAAATTGACCACCACCATGTCAGTAACAGAGTGAGTAGTTTGTGGCCAAATGTCGATTGCTCAAGAAAGAGCAAAGGAAATCATATAATGACCATACTGTACATGATTTTGGTAAAAGTTTCTTACTATCAACCCAATGTTTGCTTTTGTCGCAACATTGTTGCTCCGAATTCATGTGAATTTTCCCAATCGGAAAAATGTTTTCTTATAATTCTGACAGCACATGAATGCACAGCATGTACTTGAGAAAGGGAAGGCCCTTGAATCTGTTACTGTATTATCCATGATTTCACTTTTTTTCAATCCAGTTTCTCTTTATTATTTGCTTCTGGCTCTTCATCAGTGCCATTTGCAACTTTTTATCAGACACAATATTGATTAGAAGTGGCTACATTAGTGAGAGTGGTGTGAAAATGCTCGGCAAACGCTGCTTTAGTCCTGAGTCTTCCGGTTCCCTTTTTGCATGACGAATACAAACTACTGCCGCCTGGCTGTATGTAGTTGTAAGTTAGCTGCAGAACGTCCGCCTTCGTTGCTGCTTTTTTTTTTTTTATGTCGGTTTGGTGCGTCTGGGCTCTACAGGGAACACATGGATGATTTTGGTGTCCTCATTGCTTATGCCGTATATTGACTAGCTGCCATTGTTATAAAAAACATGGTATATATTCAGTGTCACACCATGCTATGACTTTGTCATGGTTGAAGGAGGAAAACTACCCTCGCTGGCTTAAATCTTTGAGCTTCCAGTGCGCCTAGGCTGCCCTTCTTCTTTCAATACAATGTCAACCATCTTACCAACAGAGAACAGCAGAGTAAGCCGCTCCTCCAAGCTCTTGTTACAAAAAGGAATGATTGCTCTTACTGTCAAAGTGTTTTATTGATGTACAGTGCTCCAACAGGCCTGGCAGATAATAGGAAGGCAGGGGGTAACTCTGTGGCATTATGTTGCCTACGACTGATTTATATAGGCAACAAACACTCTCTCGCTCTCTCTCACACTCTCTGATGTGATTTTACAGTAGTGACATTGATCCAGGCCCACTTTGATCTTGCTCTTAGCTGTTGCTCCTTCTCGCTCCCTCCCGCTATCACCCTCTGCTCCCTGGTGGCCAGACTCTGCAGCTTTTAACCCCGACTACCCCTCGTCTCATCTCATAAATCTTCCCATCTTTCTCTCCATCCTTCTATCACTCCATCCCTCTGGTGTTGCTTCGCTTCTCGAAAACCTCCGCTCTGCTCCTCGGAGTTGTGTTGCGCTGATGCAACATTGCCCCCGCTCCATTTTCCTCAGCATCGCCCTGCCAGGTATCACTTATGAGATGGGAAATTAGCGTTGATCCGACACAAGAGGAACGGGGAGGCGTCAAGGTGGAGCAGAGGAAGGCAACACATCATGACATTTCATAAGCTACTCCACCTCTTAGTTTCTGTATCTCTATATCTCTCCATCGCTCTTTATTTGGAATTGTCTGGGAGTATTACTATCCAATAAACTCCAATATCATAAAGCGGAATAAAAAGCCCTCAAAATGAGGCTGCACAATTTGGGATAAAATGAGAATCTGGATTTATCTCAGCTTGAGTGAATTTTTCCGCTCACGATTCTTGGAGAAACCAGTTTTCTTTTTTTCAAATTAAAATATTTATTGCGTACTCTTTTGTCTTGAAGCCGCCTAAAGAGAATATTACGATGTCGACTGGTATGGGGCTGTCCCATCGACTTAGCACAAAGGAAAGGGCACACTCCCCACAGACAGTTGAATCCAACTGCTTCACTTGAACAATTAACGTAAGGATTTAAGCCACACTACAGTCAGTTTAGGGATCTTTCATTCTGTTGTGTAAATGAACTTCAGAAATGTTTTTTATCTGTATCCTGATCAAAGAGCGTACTTTATGAGCAGAGTGGATCCATTAAATTCTCTGTGTATGCATCTCCACACATACCATCGTGGTTGAGAGCATGAGGAGCAAAACACCAGGCATGTACACTGTGTGACCAGTAAAAACAGCTCTACATTGAAATGCCTGTGAATTAGGTATTATATGTTTTTGCTGGGACTTGGTTGTTTGTTTGCCGACTGCATCGTCTGGTACATTTTGTGACTACACTCTGTGGTGTTGTTGAATTGCATTGCATCTTTTTCTAATGTTTTTTTCTCAACTTAATATGCAGGGGCATATCCAGAGCTTTAGAAACACCCCACCTCATACCTTGCCATACAGTCGAACAAAACAACACTACAAACAGCAGCCTCAAAAGATACAGCAGAATTGAGTCAACATCGAAATCCTAAATTCACAGTGTAGAGAGGGATCATTGTCATTTTTTATTCTTTTTGCTGGATACTGGCCAGTACCAAATCCTAATCAAATGTTAAATGTCCACTATGTAGTTTTTGGGAAGAAATTTTAGTGAGAAAAAAAAGCTGATCTTAAAGGACAACACAGTACTGTCATACTGTTTTATTTTGTTTATACTTGGCGGACCCTGCCACCTTTCTAGCTTTCAACAGTGTTCTGGGGACCTTATTTCCCTCTGAGGATTGAGCCTTATTTATTCAGTTATGGAAAAAATGAATTTTTCTGAGTTTGGTCATTACTGTAGTAATATTATTGCTAAGATATATGATATCTGAGTTTCTGAATGTCTTTTCCAAAACTACAAGGTGCACCTTTAACATGTGAATTCTGTTGTTCTCTAAAGTTCCAAAAGCTGCAAAAAAAAATGAGTGCGGATTGTTCTCAACCCGCTGATCTACTAAAAGGTCAGAATCAGCGCCGGTTACAGATCCAGTATTCCAGAAGTGTGCATCCCTGATTATACTGTAAGTTTCACAAAGTCAGTCCAAGACTGTTGGATTAAGTTGTACACAGGGCCAAAGTACACGTAATGTTTTGTAGACAAATGAGACAGCAGAGGCATGATTAAAAATGATTTCAATGCCGTTAATCCTTCACTCTAAGCCCGGAACATGCTCTCTTCAACACAAACTCACTCCTGATTGGCCACGTACATTTCCTGATTACGCATGGCCTGAAACTATAAAGCATAATGTGGTGTTAGACAGATTATTGCAACATTCAAGGACTCTGATGCCACATTCACATATTGGATTTGCTGTTAAGACACACTTAATTTTGTTGTGTGTATGTCAGAGAACCCCCCCCCCCCCCCCCCAAAAAAAAAAAAGACGTCACTAAATCAAATATAATGTTCGGCAGATTAAGGTGAGGCGCTTTGATGTCACACACAAAAAAAAAGTTTGTTACACACACACACGCACACAAACCAAAGCGGGCTCACACACACACACACACACACACAGACAGACAAACACACACACAATTACACACATACAAACACATACGCAGTAGGAATCCTAAAGCCAGCTTTTATCCCGGAGAAGTGATTTACTCTCAGATTACTCAAGATGCTCCAAGTTGCCCTCCCCCTCATTTTTCTCTCTTTTTCCTGCCATCATCCCTTCATCTTGGTGAACTTTCTTTTCTTTGGTAGCGTAAAACCTCTCCAACTGCCTCTTTTTTCCCTTTTTCTATCCACTCCGTTCTGGCTCTCTCTTGCTCTTTTTACTCAATTTGCATTTACGCCTCCCCGGTGGAACCAAACTCATCCCTCACTTGTGTTCTTTCTCTCTCGCCCTCCCTCTCTTTTTTGCATCCACTATAAATATAGTTCCCTTGAAGCATTTTCCGCTTTTTTTTTCTACCACTAATACCACGAGAAGTAAATCTCTTCTGCAGGCTAGTAAATGATGTAATGAGGGAAAGTGAGGAGAGCAGAGGAGAAGAGGAGGAGTATGAGAGCAACGGATGATGTTCAACAATTAATCTTCTGTTCATGTTACTATAAAAAAAGGGGGGAGAGAAATGGAAAGCAAGGGGAGAAAGACACATTTTGGAAGGTTTCGGAGAGAGTGGGTAAGAAGTGATGGAGAGAGGGAGACATTGGGAACAGTGTTTCGATCTTCATTTAATAATTGAATAATAATCTCCCTAGAGACATGACCTAGAACTGGCAAAGAGGGAGCGAGGCGGCACCAGGCTGAGGACGACACACTGCTGCCCCCTTGTGATTTAATCATGTCACCACTAGTGAGTGAGAGTGTGTGTGTGTGTGTGTGTGTGTGTGTGTGCGTGGAAGTGTGTGTGTGAGTGTGTGTATGCGTGCACATGCTCATCGGCGTGTGTATGATTTACAACTGCAACCTGTCTCTGTCACACAGATATGGGCTCGCGTCTGTGATGGGGAGAAAAAGAGGGCTTTTGGATGTCAGGAAAGAATCTATTTCACTTTGTCACACAAACTACACACACATAAACCCCCAGACACAGAATCAGACCTTATCTTCCTGTCAGGCCGAGTCTTTTTTAGGGCTGACGCTGATATATGAGCTTTGGGGGGGGGGGGGGGCAGAAACGTGGCCGGGACGTTGACGGCTGACGTGAGCGCAACGTTGCGCTCAGGTTGATGTACGAGCACTGGGGTTAAGGGACAACGCTGCGCTGACACCGGGAGAAGGAGCTGTGGCCCTGGGGCCTTCAGTCCATACTGAAGAGCCAGCTCCGCATTCTCTGCATGCAGCAGCCCCACAACCACAAATACACACACACACATGCGCGCGCACACACACACACACACACACACACACACACACACATGCACACACACACACACACACACACACCTGCTTTGTGGTATTAATAACTCAATAACTTTGAAATAAAAGATTTGTTTGACCCCGGGTGAGCATCCGAAACACAGCAACGCCGACAATGACATGTGATGTAGTGTTGTCTTTGTGGTGCCGTATGTGACGTTTGTATGAGTGCGGTGTAAATGTGTGTAAACATGCATAATTAAGAATTAGAGCCAGTTATCGGCATTCATGGCTCTAATTGAATGTAGTGAATGTAGTGTGATTTATCCTGTGTGTTGTACACAATAATCCATGTGTTTTATATGTGTGTGTGCTGCATGAATTGCACAATAAAAATAACATATTACATCAGCATAATTTAGGAAGCACAAGGTTAATTAAGTTGTTTTGGTTTCCGTGCGCTGTTGAAATTGCCTGTAAAACATGACAGACTCATGAAAACGCAATTAGTTTAAATATGTAAATCACAAAAGTTTGATTAATATGTGCAGCAAATGTAAATGATATGGTGTGTGATGATCTGTACTCATCCCACTTTCTCTCTTTGTGTGTCCAGTCTGCGTAGGGAGGGCTACACGATGCAGGTGAACGTCAACGACTACCTGGACATCTACTGCCCTCATTATAACGACAGCCAGCGCATGGTGGGCACCGGCGAGCAGTATGTCCTCTACATGGTCAGTTACCGCGGTTACAGGAACTGCGACCCCCAGCTGGGCTTTAAGAGGTGGGAGTGCAACCGGCCCCACGCCCCGCACGCGCCCATCAAGTTCTCTGAGAAGTTCCAGCGCTACAGTGCCTTCTCACTAGGCTACGAGTTCCACGTTGGACAGGAGTACTACTACATATGTGAGTGGAAAACAAAAAAACAATGTCCTATCAATACAATGTACCTAAATTATATATATATATATATATAACATACAGCTATTAATCACAGTGAAGGATTGCTGTTCTTGCTCGAGGACGGTGAGATTAGAGCATTGTGTGACAGACACTATCTGTAAGATTAAACATGTTATTTTTTTATTGTTAAATGGATTTGATGATTCATCAGTTCAATCCATCCTCAGGTAATTCCAGGATAACAAATTGCTGCCTCAAATCTAATCGTATCACCCTGCAGTCAAGCACACTCATCCATTTTGTTGATAGGTAATCAAATTAACTCACAACACCTTGCACCGATATGACACTGTATAAATAATGAACCTTTAGCTTGTCATAAAACCATTTAAAAACAAATATTTCAGGCCAAGGATAAATGTCTCATGCATTAAATGGCGATTTAATGAGTGCAGCGCAAATTTAAGCTGTGTTAGCTAATAGGAGACGTCTTCAGGAAGTTGTTAGAATGTTGCTCTGTGATTCAACACAAAAGTTTTTTTTGAAAATGCTATTGACTTTTATTTAAATGAAATGCATTTGAACTTTTGACAGTCTCAGTGTATCCTCATGGAAAGCTAATTACATTAATAATCTTTTCTATTCAAGTGTACGAGTAAGCCATGACACTGAGCCAACATGAACAGTACCAGCACTCTCAGAATCATTCATTTTATTATAAACACTTCTGAGTCTGGCTTCTGTGAACTAAATTAAACGTGATGTAGCCTTTATAAATGAATAAAGGTCACTGACATATTTCACACGTGATACCAAATGTTGCCTCGCAGCTACAGAACAAGGTCATGTGCTTGTTGTTTAAACAGGTCTTGTAAATTACAGAACCTCAGCACATGACTGTGACATGATTGATGTTTACTAAGTCAGTAAAATATGCTCGTCTCTCCTAATGTTGAGTGTTAAACATGCTGAAATCCAGCCATGACTTTGTCCTAAACAAGAGTGACCAAAGTATTTTATATCCAAAGTCACTACTTATATGGAGCTACTTTGAATTTTAGGTTTTATTTGACTGAACTGTAGTTTGTTCTCAACAATCCCTCCAGACAACAACTTGATGGCCACTAGACAAATGAACCTTCATTAGTGTATTTATGTTTTTAAAGAGGAGTCTGATGAGGCCTGAAGGAGGTGATGTGTCAACCAGACATTTTCCAAACCGCTGCTCTCACAGTGTTGCAGTCCAGATTATGTGCTTTTAACTCTGGACATCATGTAACCTAAAATAAAGATACTTACTATTAACTTAGCCTACCACAGTCACTGTTTTAGAAAGGAGACTTCCAGCAGAACGGACTGCTTTGGCTGTTTACAAACTGAGGTCACTCTGCAGTAACAAGCTCTGACTGACTTTTGTTAGAAGGTACAGGTATAAATCACAGTGGTTGTTTATGCTAGTCTTTGTCATTGGGTTGTGTGAATAGTTGTCTTGTTCAGAGCTTAACTGATACCGGATGGCCAAAACTCTTTTTTAGAGATTGTCATGCAGGAATAGAGGCTTGAGGTTATGCTTGAATTCCCAGTGAGGTTTTGTTTCGGCACATTGAAATTTTATAGCTCAACTATTAAACATTCAGCCTTTGTTACATATTTTTGCATTCAATTGTATTTGAGGAATCAAATGCGTGAATGTAGGTCATTATATTGATATCTGAAATTTTACTTCCTAATACTGCTATCAGAATCAGCCAAAAAAAATCAGTCGGGCTCTAATCTTGTTTGAGAAGGTTTAAAATAGTGTGTTGAAAATTGATGTTGTGTGTAAAATGTTAAATCAGATGTGTTTAATGTGACAGACAGTCATGTCTGGCTGATATCCAATCTGTTTAACAAGGTCAGTATCAGACACTGATGCAGTTGTTTTGGTTTGGTGCATTGCTTCTGATGTGTCGCTCGGGATTATAAAAGCTATAAAAAATTTAAGAACGCAAGAAAACCCAACATTGGTAAGTTTCTGTTCGAGTGGAAACAACACCCCCACCCTGTCCCCTGGTGTTTCCAAGTGGTATTAGTGTTGGCGTCACAACAAGATCGCTACTAGAGTAGCAACTACTGACAGCGCAGGACGAAACATGTATGTATTTATTCAAAACGTGAGTTTATTTATTTATATAGTCTATAATGAAGGTGTGAAAGCAGATAGAAATGGTGCCAGGCTGCCAGTCGCCTGTCAGGAGGTTCCTGTGGCAGACAAAATAGCAGAGTGAAAGAGAGGTTTAAAGGAAACCAATCTAAACAAGGATGGTGTCATTATTCTATTTCCATGACATGTGCAATCAACGCTTACTTCATAATAATAAGTTACATTAAAAAAAAACACGTGCCTGTTGCCAGTTTCAGAAAGACCACATCGTTGAAAGCAATAAACACGTGAATATGTGATGAGATGGTGTTGACCTGTATTTTATGTTTTCACAGCCACACCCACCCATCACCACGGCCGCAGCTGTCTGAGACTACGGGTGTACGTCTGCTGCTCCACGGGTGAGTCTTTCACTGTGTGTGTGTGTGTGTGTGTGTGTGTGTCTGTTGTGACCTGTAATGCAATGCTTGGACCTGTTTGCACAGGGTACCTGCACCCATCTGGCTACCCTACCCATCTGGCAGGCACCGGGCTCCCCACGATTACATGCACACACACACACACTGGCTGCATACAGATGCATACACAATCTAAATACAGTCTGAAACAGACAGAGCTATTAATACCCCTGCTGAGTTTCCCCTGCAGCATTTTCACTCACAGCACAGAAATCCCCCTTTGCTCCTCTTTTTCTGTCCTTCTCTCTCTCTCTCTCTTTCTTCTACTGTCTCTCTCTCTTCTTTACCTTCCTGCTCTCGCTCTACAGCAGCAGAAAAAGGAGCAGCTCCAGCTTTGAAGGCCCTCACCCCCGCCTCCCTCCTCTCTCCTCTCTCTTTCCTCCCCTTTCACCCCTCCTCCCTCGCTCGCTGTCAGAATCCATTTATTGCCGTGTGCGGTCAGTGGGTGGCTATGTATATGTAGTGTTAACCTCTCTCACTCGCTCTCCTGCCTTCCTTCAATCTCTCAACCCTCTCTCGAATATCTCTCCCCACACACACACACACACACTGACACACTCATATACACACAGACTTTGATCCCTGGCCTGTCCGGTCCTTTTAACTTCCACCGCCCTGTGGTATTAACCTCTCCTCCCTTTCACCCCCTGACTCCATCGCTCTCCTTTCCTTTTCACACACTGACTCTCTTCAGTTTGATCTGCCTCCCTTCACCTTCGCTGTCCTCTCCCTCTCTCACTCTTTCTCTTCCAGTCTTTCTTCCCTTTTTCTCTCAGGGCTGCTGGCAATGTTTTGACTTGTCAGTCTGCCTGCTGCTGGGTGCTGGGGATTTTTTTTTTGTAACCCCGACACCCTCGCCTTGCTGCTCTCTCACATGTCTCTCTCTAGATGTCAAGTTGGATGTAATTAAAATCCTTTGGGTTGGAGCAATGGTTTAACCCCTCCAACCTCGCTCTCTCGCTCCCTCGTTTTTTGTCTCACTCAATTTCTTCTCTCTCGCTGTCTTTCAGCCTCTGACGTGGATGATGAGCCAGAGCCTACAGAACCAGACTACACCCTTAGACCAGGTCTAAAACTTGACGATATTGGTGAGTCACACACACATGCTCTCTCTAACCTATACACACGTGACATCACATGGCTGACTAAGTGTGGAACACACCTGTGGGGCCCGTCTGGATTCATCAGAACAGACACTGAGTCATGTTTATTATTCGGGTCACATTATTGTCAAACCGTTGAAATCATATTAATCATAGGTATTGAGGTTAAATGACAGTTACTCAGTTTTTCCTCTACAAATCCCACACATTTACTGAAAGTGTGGCTCCAGCTAATGATTATTTTCATTATTGATTAATATGATGATTTTTTTATCATTGATTAATAAATCATTTAGTATTAAGAATACCAAATATTGCTTCAAATGCTCATCACCATCCCACAAAGCCCACAGTAATATCTTTAAATATCATCTTTGAGATATATTTATTTAAATATCTAAGACTCTTCATTTACAATCATCAGTGACAAAGAAAATCAGAAAATCCTTTTGTTTAAGGGCTGCAACCAACAAATGCTCGACCTTTTTGCTTAAAACATGATCAAAACAATTAATCGATTATCGCAACAGCTTACAATCTATTTTCTTCTCATCCACTAATCAATTTACTGTCAAATTTTGACTTCATTTTTTAAAAACGGGCTCAGCTATTCCCTCAAACAGCTGGGCGGCATTGTAGTTCTTCACAAACATCACTCAAACAGGAGTTAATGGTGCATTTGTTGTGAACTATTTTCAGTGGAGGAATGACACACATTTGGTGTTCTGGTGACTAATTACACAGGATGGAGTATGTGGGACATGTGTTCATTGCAGCGAAGGTCCTGAGTGTGTACATGTGGCTCATTTATGTACTATTTTAACCTCTGTTAGTATGACCTCAACAGCTAGGCAAGTCTTACATATTGCACCTTGCACTTTATTTAAAGAGAAGAAAAAGCTTCTTCTTGCTGATGGCCTGTTTGCTTATGTAGGTCATATCAAGGGATTAGTATGAATTGAGACTGTTTCATAACCAGTTTAAAATTCCTTGTAGTACTTTTAGATATTTTTCTCCAAACCCTTGAATCCTCCCTCTTCCATTTAGATAGTCAGGACAGCCTGTGCCTACCTTGCCTTAAATCCAGGGTAGCAAAATGTTCCCAAAGCACTCAGGGCTGCTCTGTGAGCATACTGATATGGTGAGCTAAATGAACAAATCAACATTTTTATTGACTCAAAGCTCCTATCATTTCAATGATGACAGCTGGACAAAGAGGGGACACTGACTGCAGAGACTGTAGTGACTCAGTCTTACTGTGAAGTCCCGACTTGTCTTTTCACAGGATTTGTGGACAATAACAAAAACAAGAGACTTTAAAATATAGATATTGACAGCAGATTGATAATTGATGGTAGAGCAACCAGGTAACTGACCATTCAGCATCAAAATGCGCCAGCTGAAGTGAAATATTTTCAATAGAGACCGTCAGCACAGTAGACTTTACAGCACCAGCTGGCTTGGCAAGCTGCTGATCCTGCTGAACAACTACATGCATATTCATTTCACACTGGCCGTTTTTCACCCGGATAAGCAAGAACACTGAGTTTCATGGTTAGTTACCCAAAAATAAAACTTCAGAATTCAGAAAAGGGAAAGGCTTGTTCATATTCCCTGTAGTTGACTGCTGAATCTTGGCAAATGCTCCCAGGTTGCCCCTTATGTCGCTCTCGCCCAACATTACACAACCGGTGAAATCATGGGAATCACGTGAATCATGCTAAATCTTTTTAGCGCTGGAATTGAATGAAATTTGGGCGGGATAAAGGGAGGAACTGAGCTGTAAATCAATAAGTGACAGTCTGTGGTATAATATCAGTGTTATGGCAACAACAGCGCAGCAGCACAGTAACAACATGTACAGCTAGCTTGTCCTATCTAGCTGCCGCCCTTTACACAACCAGACATGCAGGTATCAATCATCAACCCTGTCAAAGTCTTCTCCGAGGTATCCTGTTGAATATGGCGCCGTGTTGTTGTTAATCTGTATATGTGTGTGCGATTGCATAATAAATCAGCCTGTTCATATAACTGTCATACGAAAAGTCATCACTGGCGAATGGCTGCAGGTCATATGAGTCTGTTGCGGTACCTCTCCCCTACTTCTTTTTCCTCCCTCCATCATTCTTTCATGTCGTTTCTCTCTCACTCCATCTCCTTTCTCCATGCCCTCCTCATCCTCCCGCCGTTTAATTCCCATCCTCCGTTTTTTTAGTAGGAATGCAGTGGAGGGGAGAGCCACAGAAACTCAGTTTATTCACCTTTTGATGTGTGAAATTGAGTTTTTTCTCTCTTTTAACTATTTTTTTAAAAATTCTAAACAATATTAATCTTGTGGTTATAGTATGCATTAAGTGATTTTATACATATTAAAACAGAAAAATGTGTTTATTTCAAAAAATTGTTGTGTGTTCCTTTTACCTTAAAGGAGCAATACAACATTTTTTTAGACATGTGTTATAAAAAATCACACATGTGCTGTTTTTGTTCGCACCCCACCATGCCTCAAAATACCTGCCCTTTTCCTCAACTTTTTACACATACAAATGTTAAAATATAGGTTTAATGTACATATTAAACTCATGTTAGCTCTTGCAAACAGCGTTCTTGAATAAAGAGCTCTAACTCTTATAGCCCTGTAAACTAGTTTCATAGTGCACCTTTAAAGTAGGCACAGACTGGAGTTAGTGCACCCTTACTTTGCCTCTGTACACTGAGCAATACATTCTCATCATTTATCCTCAATAGTTGTTTGTCTTCCTTTCTTTCCTGCAAATATTTGCAACCACATAGTAGGCTAAATGCAAGAGATGCTCGTTCCAATAACAGAAAACTATTATTCCGATCACACAGTGCGTCTATAATTACAAGTTGCACACGAATATTGAGAAAAACAATGTTTATTTTCCACTGAAGAGCAGTTGTATCGGATGTATTTGGACAGATAAAAAATCTGCACTACGTAAAAACACTTTTAATATTTAGCAAACGGCTGGCACAATAGCTGAGCACAAATTACTCCAGCTCCTGTGGGTCATTTTCACCTGTAGTGCTGTGTTGCCAATTAAATTAATAGGATAACCCAAGTGGTGAAAGAGGAAGTGAGGAAATCAGCGGGGAGCCGTGAAAAAGAACCGAAAAACAAAGACGCTGTACGGTTTCCTATTCCCCTCCCTCGTTCTCACTCCTCCTGACTGCCGATTAGACTCATCACATCATAGTTTTAATTACCGTTATTCAGAGTTCGCATCAGCACATTCACGCAAACACACAAACAGCGAAGTTCAAACCCGCCTGATTACCGTGTCTGAAAATGTTTAACTAAGCTGAATGTCTCAGGCTCATATTGCCCTCTCTCTCTCTCTACCCTTCACTGCTTACAGTTTATTTCCTGGGCGCTGCCCCTTTCAATCAGTGTCTACGGCTCAACAGTGGTTCCCTCCTGAATACGGTCTCTAGTATTAGATTTCATTTAGATCTCATTTACAACACAGATGGAATGGTGCTAGCAGCTCCCCATGCAGCTATGTGATTACTGACAGCTTTCAGTGGGAGGATACTCATTTACCCACCCTGTTGGCTCAGGTTACTGTATCTGACGATCAGCTCCGGCCATTAGCGGGGAAATCAGAAGCTTCTTCTTTAATGGGGTTTGTTGCAGCAATTACCACTCCTTTAAGCGACAGCGTGTTCGGGTTACTTTGTCAGCGACGTCAGAACGAGTCTCAGTTGGCCAAACACAGAAAACTGAACGTCACTGCGTTTCTATTTGTAGAAACAGTTCTGTCGTATGTGTTAATTCAAAATAACTGGGCATGAACTTCTATATAAAGGTCTGGGGATCTATCTATATATATTGTAAAATCTATAAACATACTTTTTCATCAGATATTTTATCATGCAGCCTTACACCACTACAGGTAAAGATATCAGGTTAAAATATCATGCAGTGAAAGTAACAGTCACCCATATGAATAGTAAAACTCTTTAAGTATCTTATATTACAAGTACTTGAGTATTAAAAGAACAAGTAAACATGAAAGACACATATTTTTAGAGAGAGGAAGCTTAAAGTCACAGATGTATATATATAATATATGCTTGTACATGCAGATTTAATACCACATTCCCTTAAGCTACCAGGTAGACCACCAATATCTAAAAAATTATAGTAGTTAATTAAGAAAACATTTCCCTGGAGCAGTTTCCTGTTTTGCCATGAAGTGGGGCCAAGAAATAGCTAATTAATACCAGGTGTGCCTGTTGATTGCTCGTATCAATTAGTGTGATGATGTCACGTTGCTGAAACGCTCCTTCAACATGTAATCAGCTTCAGCTTGTTAACAGCTTCTAAACTGTGTTTAAAGAGAGTTTGGATATGCTGTTTGGCGAGTGTGTCTTCTTTAGTTTTTCAAGCTGTCTCTGTGGGGCTAATTAGGGATGTAACGGGAATGGAACAAACAATATTTCACTGAGCATCATGAGGCTAATAAATGGACTGCAATGTCACTTTAATTTTAAAAGTTATGCCTCCCAACTGGATATATAAATATACATATATGACCCAAAGGCAGGACACAGACATCGGATGGATCTGGTGATAAAGGAGCAAGTTTTATTGTAACCAGAGGAGGATCATGAGTGGAATATTGATGGGGGAATCAGGTCATAGGATGATGCAGGATGATGGCGGAGGCTGGTGAGGCGTGAGTGTGGAAAGACGAGGGGGAATTGTGGCTGGCAAAGATAATGTCATGGCTGGGAGGTTAAAGGCAGGTTGGCAGGTGAGTGATGATCCTGAAGCACAAAGGAGAAATTACGTAAACAACCAACAGGTTAGGCCTTGACTGTGGAGATAGCTCCGGCTATGCGTGACAAGGCCTTGACATTTGTGTACGGCGCAAGGTGAAACAACAGGCTTGGCTAGGAGTGGTTGGAAGGTAGATGTTCTGCAGACTGCTGAACTAATGAGAGGTTGGCATTCAGAGCGGAAGGAGCGATGAGGTGATTGCAGACAGGTGTGTTCAATAATCAGAGCTGGGAGCCATGAGAGCCAGGAAGGAGGACCACACCCACCAACACAGATAAGACATGACCAAGAGAGAGAGACAGACAGAGGAAACACCGATCTGGTGCTTCACATCTCAAAGTCTGGAAACAGTTGTGCATTGCCCTCTGTGGCTCTGTGGGAGTTGTATTAAGTTAAGAGTTGAAAGACATGTGTTTTAAACAGTCAGGTAGAGTCTAATTAAAGATGCTATCATATCAATTTCCCTTTCCCTATTTAACCTATGTCTCAAAAGTCCCCTAATTGCTTCGAGGTGCAATACAACATCACTGGAATGACCCTCTAACGAGGACAGTATGATATGGCAACACCACAAATTATCACGTCTGAGAAGTATACTGCATAATTAAATCAACACCTCTCTGACAGCAGCAATTAAAGATAATTATTTTCATCAAGTCATTGTCACCGACTCTTTAATTGTGTAACAGTGTACAGAGGAGCACGGTGTCACGATGAATTGCCACATTCAATAATATGTTATCAAATTAAAACCCAGTGTCAGAAAATTACAGCATACACATTGTGTTATATATTCTGTATCTTCTTATATTTTAGTTCAGACAGAAACCATTGCAGTTGATGGCTACTGACAAATGTAAACACACACACACACACACACACACACACACACGTGTCACAGACAGACAGATAATCTCCACACTCTCGGAGCCTAAGATATCCCCTTGTTCTCGTCAACGTGATGTTTAATTTCATAGACGCCTCTAGGTGTCTGAGCGTCTTAATTATTAGGCGGATGCCGGCTGCTTTCCTGCCCCAAATAAGGCACGCACACACATACACAAAAACAAACATGCACACACATAGATTCACACAGCTTCCTTGTGCGAGCTAATGTTTGGCTCGGGAAGGTGTCAAAAGGTCACGATGAACGTCACATGCCCCCTGCACAAACATGGTGCGAACGCTGCGCGCCAGTAATTATGTGTTTGTGACAGTCAGCGAGAGACAGTTGCTTGTGTGTGTGTGTGTGTGTGTGTGTGTGTGTGTGTGTGTGTGTGTGTGTGTGTGTAATGAGGCGATTAGTTGAGCCACACTCCAGAACCAGTTTTGCGAAATGTTTCTCAGTCTGCTGTTTGTGTCTTCAAAACCACATTCCTCTGCCAGTCAGCGCCACAGTAACAGTTTCCTGACCCCTCGGCTGCACGCTCGGTTACTGAGCGGTCAAAGCGTTTAACCTGAGCTCGGCTGCTGCATAGACCTCATTAGATTGGCCAGCAGAGCATACCAGAGGAGGCCATCTCTAAAACCAGGTGTCAGCCAGTCATTACTCTGCTGTCTGACCCACAGAGCAGCTGGAAATATTCCGTAGCTAGATATGGAAACTCTGAGAATAACCACACTTCGCTCCTGGTGCCGTCGGACCGTGAACACAATAGCTCCTAATAAGCATCATCCGTCCTGCGTATAGGCAGAAAACTGTGCTTCTGTCTGGCCTCCAGTCTCATTAATCAGGTGACTACAGAGGGTGTGTCTGGCTGCACGTGTCTCATAAGTGAAGGCATGCAGCAAACTGTCTGGTGGCTCATGTTTTCGTACAGTTTGTACGACTAGACATCAGCGCTCGGCGTGAAACAAAAGAAGACCGCAGACCTATTTTTAGAATGCAGCCAGGTGTACTTGGGGGGGTTTACTGTATATACAGTACGTCTGTGTGTATGAAAGTATGCATGAGTGTGACTGGAAATGTGTCACTTTATTAGAACAATGAGAGCTCTTTGCCAACAGCTGCAGCAGTAAGCCATGGCCCTGCTGTCGTGTTGACTTTGTCTTTGTAGCAGACTTAGCATGTTTTAGTTGGAGTGTGACTCTGTCTCAGTCAGTCCGCCTCATTAAAACCGTGGTCATGTTTGATAAAAGCCGTGCTGTGTAAGCAGATTACAGTGCAATTAGAAGCGCAGATAAACTTATCTTTTTTCCCTGACTTTGCCTTGAAGTTTTTCACCGCTTTGACTGTGATGAATTGATATAAAGACATCACTGTCGCTCATTTCGTCCCATTTCTTTCTCTCCGTTTCAGATGAATACAACCCATTCGTTCCCAAGCTGGAGAAGAGCGTCAGTGGCAGCAGCCCGTCCAGGGATCGCCTTCTCCTTACCGTGACGATGCTCCTGCTGGCCGCTCTCTTCATCTCCTAGCAACGGCCATCCCATCAGCGTCACCATGCCAACTAGCCTTGGGAAGGTGTACAGTATCAGCGGGTGGGAGAGTGGGGCAGGGGGGCAAGGAGGAGGGAGGAGTCAGGAGGAGAAGCGAGGACAAAGAGGAGAGTTATACCACAAATAGAGCAAAAGTCAAAAGAAGCAAGATATTAGAGTTTTCAAGCATCACAGTGTGTGTGTGTGTGTGTGTGTGTGCGTGTGTGCATGCGTGTGTGTGTGTTTGTGTGTGTGCAGCTGCTAGGTGAGCGAGTGTGTGGTTTTGGCAGAGTTGGAAGGCCTTCAGGTGACACAGACGGAACTGTATGTTGTATTAAAGACAGCCTGTGCTTACAGATGCAGGTGTGCGTGTGTGTGTCTGTGTTTGTGTGTGTGTCTGAACAGGCCACAGGTTTAGCCTGTTGAATCATGCACCCCACACAAAGCATTTATACAACTGGAGGAGGAGAATGCGGGGCTGAAATCCCAATAAAAAGAAGAAAAAGACATCAAATCCACCCGACCAATTGAAAACCATTTGAGGAGTTTCCCCTGGATCTGATTGGCTGAAACACTTCCTTAGGGCTAGTTGCCATAGTTTCTTGCAACAAGACTTCAAACTGAACTCAAATGAACTGAATCAAATAGATTTCAGCAGAACTGAACTGAAATTGCCTTTTTTTTTTGTCGTTGTTGTCGTTGTTGTTGTTGTTGATCTTGATGCTGGGATCTCGTCCCAGTCCACGGAGGATAGAGGAAAAAGGAACCAGCTGACAGCCTGCGCAGGTCCTGTGTAGCAGACTAGTCAAAGTAGTTGATAGTTCATAAACACACCCTGGGACTCCAGACGCCAGTGTTTTTAGTTGTCATCTCCACTCCGCTGTGTCAACCTGTGTTCACCATCAGTGTCCAGCACATCTCTTAACGAAGCCAACAGGGCAGGATGGGGTCAAGGGGAAAAAATACAGAGCATTCAAATGATGAATCATTCACTTAAACATCCACTGGGGGGAGGGGAACGAACTAGATGTGCCATTGATGCAGAAACCGCAAGGGTTTTATTGATGTTATAAGTTGCTGTGTAACTTTTCTGTCCCGTCTTTGAAGTACTCGGTTGGTCCTCTGTCATCTCCGAGGTTAATGAAGCACACGATGGCTACGGAGCAGCCATGGATACACTGAGCAATACCGCCCTCCTCTCAGGAGAGGACCAGGGGGGAGGGACAAAGGAGGGAGGACAGCCGATCACACAAGCATCCACGAACAGATCCGACACGTCTGGGACAGTAGGAAGCCCTCCACTGATCAGCCTCATCTCCGCAAAACCCATTCGTCAGACGCCACGTGTAAAATGTTTGTTTTCTGTTACTGTACGAGTGTGACAAAACATTGTGTGTGCGCACCACGTGTTTGAGAGTCAGAGAGACTATTTTAAACGGTACTAACAGCCTGAGAATACATCCACATACTGTACATCTTATAAGTATGAAAATGCAAAATTCTAAAAAAAAAATCAAAACACAACTGAAGCGACAAGTAATACAAACCAAGTGCTTTGGTGGGGAGGTACAGCAATTCAAAACTCAAACATCTGTACCAGTCGGTTGCTGCAGAATAGCGTTTCCATAGCAACTAGCACCTTATTCACCATGGTTACCCCACCCTGCCAACGATGGACTCCAGTAGGGCATGGCTTACCGTAGTAGCTGATAACAATGATGAAGGTGATGACGATTATAACAATGATGAAGAAGGACTGCGAGCTGACCGCTGGCTTTCGCCGCGGGCTCACCCAGCAGCACGTGAGACGTTCAAGTACTCGTGAAAAAAACAAAACAAAAAAAACGGACAAAGAATGGAAACTCAAATGTCTTGAAATTTGCCAAGGCGGAATGTGATGTAAGCATTTTTACAAACTTGAAGCTCAGTTTCCTTGTGGTTGTTTTTTTTTCATGTTTTAATTCTTATTTTGTTGAGTTTGCTGTGGTGTATTTTTGGTTTTCTTGAGGGGGAAGACAGGGGTTTAAAAAGTTGGAAAATTGGGTGGGTTGAGCCATATGTAAACTTGGGCTGCACTCTGTGATTATTCACCTTTAAATTAAAGTTATCTTGCGGAGTATGATTTCAAGAAAGATCAATATTAAATAGTTCCCTGGTTCCCAACACTTTTGGCTTGTGACCCCTTTAAAGAACACAAATTCTACCCAATGAGTTTCCAGTATTATTCAGCTATGGAAACAAACAATATATTGTCCCCAGGGTTACTTTGGATTGGAAGAGAGCCTTTGAAATCTTTAACAGAAAACTGTGGATTCAGGGATGGACTAACAGAAGAGCTTATGTCTTAGATCCAGCGCCAATCGGCATTTGTCGGCCTCTGCTTTACCAATTCAGACAATCTTTCAACCAGAGATTACATTTCTCGATCAAGCAAAATTCTCCCATAATTCTCAATTTAAGCAGAAAAGATTAGTCTGAGAAAGTAGAAAGTCTGAAATAATAAAGCAAGTTCCTAACTATCTCATGAGCGGTCATTTTTATGTTAAAACCTTTTGGCAGCTTGTCCGTTGACTATTTTTCTGTATGTAATTGAATCATTCCGACGTTTAAGTGATGACGTGATGTAATGTTGTATAAACTCTTTCAAATGTAACCAAAGCTTTTATAACTATAATGCAGTCGCAGATATTGAATGCAGTAAAACATCTGATTTATTTGTCATATAGGCCTAGTGACATCCTAAGTACATTTATTTAATACATTAAAAAATCAGTTAATTTGAAAATCTAGAATTTCAGTGAAAGAAGATTTACGGGCCTTTTTTTCCAGATTAGTATTTTTAAATGTGCAATATCTAAGTATTGTAGTTAAAACACATTAAAAAAGACTTGAACAGAATATTAAGAAATGGCAACTTTGAAGTTAAGTGAAAGACTTACTCATTGTGTCGCTAAGATGTGTACGCTAGCTCCAGGCCTGGAAACCCCTTTCTTCAAGCGGTCCGAAGCTACTGTGCAAGCAGTGTAAACATCAACACTCCCTTGGTAGTATCATTAGCTGCATAGATAATTGAGCTAACAAAATAACAGAAGCTACGGTCATGGATGTATAACTACAGTACATCTTTAATGCACCTTTAATATTTGATTAATAGCCGGCCCATGGCTCCCTTTCATTTTATTAAAGTGGCCCCGGACAGAGCAAGTTGAGTTTCCCTGCCTTGGGGGATCCAGTCCACCAGTTTTGGAACCACTGATATTAAGGATTTTGTTCTAAAGTAGTAATAATTTTTTACATCATTATGTGCTTGTAGTCTGGGAGTAACGTGGTGTACATCAGTTAGTGATGTATTATCTCTTTCCACCAGTCAAGAGGTTATATCTATGGAAACAAACAGCGGTCATGTAGTTCTAGAGCATCACTGAGTGCATTATGATCTAGTTTGTGAAGCAGCCCGGGTGTATATATGGCTCCTGGGGCGGGGAGCGAGGTAGGACAGGTTTTTTGGTCCTGGTGTGGAGCGGGAGGGTTGAAGAACTGTGCGAGAGGGGAAATCACTCTTCAAGAAATTGCACTTATGAACTTAGACACGAGAGCAAGAAAGTGTGTGTGTCTCTCTGTGTGTGTGTGTGTGTGTGTGTGTGTGTGTGTGTGTCAGGGAGAGTCAGAATCAGAGCTCGTTTCTGTTCAAGTCACTTCATGTCTGCGTGCAGGAGCTTTCGCATGAGATGCTGTCTGTGTTTGTGTGGTGTCAGTGTGAACAAGTGTGTGTGTGTTTGTGTGTGTGAGAGAGAGAGAGTGAATGAATGTGTGAGCGAGTTCGCAACAGTCTCTTTGTTTCTGCTCTTTCCGTGTGTGTGTGTGAGCGAGCGAGTGCGACCGATTGTTGTCTGGCAAAACAAAAAAAGCATTTAATAGTGTTGGAAACAACAATTACAATCATGTTTACCTTCGACTGGAATGACTTTAAATGAACTTGAAAATAAACTGTAAACTGAACAAACCGTAACAGAGGTTATAACAATGATCATGATAACAAAAATAATAAGCTTACAAATCTTACTTTTAACAACATGTGTGTTCGGCTCTTTATTTGCCTCCCTTCTCTAATCCTCTCTTTTTCCCTCCATCTCTCTGTCTTTGAGGATCTGAAAAAAAAGGGAATGTGCACAGAGCTAATCCAAGACAACAGATGGAGGGGTTACAGGAAAGGTTTTACCTGGTATATTCAGCCCTCTGTAGATAATGTTGTTTGGGAGCTCACAGATGTGATTTTCCATATCAAAGTTGGTGTGGCGACGCGCTCCCTCAGCAGTAATACCTTTACACGCTCCGATTAGGAGAGATAAGCGCTTCAACCACCAGGCCAACATTTGAATGACAATGGGACAGGCGAGCAGTGTGTACCTGTATGTCTGGACCGGCTGATGGACAGATAAAGCCGCCCGCTGCTGAGTGCAGACAGGCTGACTGTCTGTGATCTTATGCAACAGGTCGTTATCATACAGCAGGGTGTCTCGGCTGACTGACGGGACAGCACGAGGAAGACGATGGACAGATAGAGAGGTCAGCTCATGGGCAGGTTCTGTAGCAAGGAGATGTGGGCTTCAGTTTGAAAGACAAGATGATGTTGAAAGATGAATTCGGGCAGCAAAGTCACGTAAGTTGATGTCTGAGGTATGGAATAAAAGTATTGAACTAAATTTTGGTGTGAAGTGATCTACACAAAATACACTTTTTGGATATTTAGCCTCACACTCAATCCTTTAAAGTGCACTACTTGGCTCTGATGCAGAATAAAAATTACCTCAACAATTGTACAGAAAAGTACAGAACTTTAGTAAGTATACTTGGATACACCACATCACTTTCTACATCTGAAACCATGAATCAATGAATTCTTTGTCATTTGTTCTATTAATTACTTGGTCTTTTAAAAGCAAACTCATCTTAATTGTGAGGATTTGTTCCTCTTCTCTGTCCCGTGTGTTTTTGTGATCCCAACATTTCTTGGTTTATATCATTTTATTATCAAGTCGACCAAAACAAGCAAAGTTTAGGACGTTGTGACTGTGAAAAAATGTGACTTTCAACTATTTTCTTATATTTTAAAAAACAGAATGATAATCAGATACGTTCAAAAGAAAGATCAGCAGATTACGCAGTAATCAAAAAATGCTGAGAGCAAAACGTTTTCTGCTCCAAAAGACAGAGTAGAAAGTTTCATTTGAAACATTTTAAATTACGTTTAGAAAAAGCACACCATTTATCTTCATCCAGTACATCAACTATGTGGTCAAGTTGGTTTTATTGACACTTAAATGGGATAATGGACGATAACCACGTCTCCTCATTTTCCTGCTGATTTAATGTTTCAAAGAAACACCATCATCATTTTTATTTGGAAAAAAGACGCATCATCATCCCCGAGGAAGATGATCCAGGCAGTGAATCATCTGTCACATTAATATCATCTGAAAGGTGAACTGAGAGATTAAAGTTATGACTGTCTGGCAAAACTCAACAAACCATATTCTGGAAACCATAAGTCGGCTTTTCCAAGAATCACTGACTCACTTCAGGCTGACATCAAGCTCCAGACGTTTTTGTCAAATTTTTTAAAAAAGTCAAAACACCCCCTCTAATTATTATTAACCTGAGGCCATTATTCTTCACTCTTCTGACTGCTGTCATTGTTAAAATCCAAACCACAAGTAAAAAGATTAGTATGTCTGAAAAACTGATATAAGGTTTAGATAAAGGCCTCTCTGTTCGTGTATCTTCACCTTGAGGCTGATGAAGCAACGGCACAGTTTTACTCAAAGATGTGAAAAGCCCAATTTTGAAATACAAATTGAGTAAAAGAGCCAAAGTACTCAGCGTTCAGTAAAAAGGAATTCATACAAAACTTTTCTGCGTACACTGCAGTATCCAAGGTGACCACATGGTGCCGCTGTTCAGTCAGAGCTCTGCTGAGTGGAGGTGCTGCTCCCTAATGCCCCTGCCTTGTAATCCTTTATCTGAATACATAAATCCATTAAAGCCACAATGGCCATTGTGTAACTGGAGTCATCGGGATTAAACATGCTGATTTAATTCACCGGGTTATGATATAACTGTTTATTTGCAGCGTGTCCAATCAGAATCAGTATTCCTTTATTGTTCCATAAATGGGGAAATCTGTTTGCCACAGCTGCCAAAGGACAGTATTCTTTAAAAAACAATAACAATAGTAAAAAATAAACTATATAATTAAAAGGTAAGAAATAGAATTGAATAGAATAACTCCTACATACATATGAACATAATATTGTACAAAATTAACATGTAAACAGGTGAATTCATAGAGAGCACTTGCAGTGTGGCTCCCCAAAGGTGGGAATGTAGCTGTTGAGAATGAGGACGTGCTCTCTCACATACCAGCACTGAGAAATTATGCAATAACCATCCATCCGAGACTTAAACTAATGACTGTTCAAACTCAGGGTCTTCCACTCACAATCTTCAGGGCTGCAGCATTCATTTATCACAATGCGTCGGGCTGAGGCGAAGAATTTCCACCTTCTCTGATTGTGTTTGTTTAACTGAGAAAACAGTGTTACGCTCAAGCAGGCTTGTAAATACGAAGCCATTTATAAAAGGCTTGTTCAGCTGATATCTAACTTTTTTTTTACTGACATAAGAATGAACTGTCTCCCCTGCACGGCTAACCTTATCAAAAGGGTGCTGTGAATTTTAACACCAGTGCAAAAATTCAGACCCTCGCGTCAGATTACCTTTAGTCACAGTTTTTGGTGCCCCAAAAAGTTGTCATCCTAATTGTAATTCAAGTGTTGTGGTGCAAAAACCATCCCCGCAAAGCTTCCATTATAGCTGTATATTAAAGGTGCAATATGTACAAATAGGCCACCTGTCGAATTTAGAGTAACCGCTAAATTCTGCTGCTGCCAGTAGCTATTTAGCTCAGTCAGCCATGCAGTTAGCAGTCCGCATCATGAGTTCAGAGCGTCATCTTGTATCTCAGGCCACATGTCCTAACGGTTATGGTGACTCTTTACCCACCATAGTATTTTCTGGAACACAAAACATTGCAACACACCTGAAACCAGGTCAAACGCGGCAACAAGTATAACATTTTCAGACAATCAAATGAGTTGTAAACAGACAAACAGCGCTAACAGATTTACTCCTCCTCAAACCGCAGCGAGCACACCCATAATGATGCTAATAATGACCCTGGGAAATGTGGGTAAGCACATCGAGTATGAGATCGTTAGGTCGAAGCTGAACCGGGAAGACGGCTGGCGGACGCTGTAGTCTGTGTTCTTTTTAGAACCGCGTTCGTTTAGCCTGAAGGTTTGTTTACAATCTGTTTACACTCTTGCTTGTTGCGCCCTAAGGTATATTTGGGTGTGTTACCACAGTCTGACGACTCAGCGATTACTTGGTGGGTTATGTGTTTTCAGAACCAGTGGGACTCATCTCCCGAGCAACAAAAATAAGCCGAGTAAATACAGACAGGGCTGGGATGGTTACTCTAAATGTGTTCCATGATACAGTTGCTAATTACCTGTTAATTAAATGTAGTCTGTAACGTAATCCAGGTATCACAATATTAAAGGCACCGTGTGTAGTTTTGGAGAGGAAACTTAACTCAGAATTTTGATATCTGCATTATTTATGTGGTAATGATACAAACTCAGAAATGTATATTTTTTTTCCAGAACTGAGTAAACTAGCTGTTCTCATAGGAAAATAAGGTCCAGAACACAGTTTGAAGCTAGAGAGGTGGCAGGGTCCGCCACATATAAACAAAGTAAAACAGTATAAAACTATGTTGTACTTTAAGGTCAGTTTGTTTATTCGGTTTATTCAGTCACGAAAACAAAGAGAGATTGTTTATTAAGTTTTTTAAGGTCGAAAAATCTGTCCTTTAAAGTAATGTAACTTGTTGAATTTCTCTTACTTTTTGGATTGCTTCATTGCAAAACATATGCAAATACAGACAAGAGAAATTTGAATATGAACAAGTTTATTTTTGAATATAATCTTAACCAGAGTGTCATCCTTAAGGGCGCACTTATGAACGGTAACAGACTACCTATTGTTGGTTTAATATTGTAATCCTATAAATAATCTCATGCATCTGTAATCTAATCACACCTTTTTTCTGTAACTTTACAAGAACAGGTTACCTTTTTTCTGTGTCCTGATTCCACAATTCCACAACATGCATTCTGTCACTCCCAAACCGTTGTTACCTTTAACATTTCGTCTTGACATTTTCAAAAACACACACTTCCATCTGCATCACATGAGACACAGAAACAGACAGACCACAACTCATATGAAACAGATGCTCCCCTGGTGTCGACCCACGCCCTGCGCCCCTGCTCCCTTAGTCACGTCCGCGTGGCGATGAGCCCCGCGGCTTGCGCAGCGACGAGGCAAGGGGAAGCCCTCCTCCTTGGCTTATGGCTCCTGCTGAAAAAAAACCTGATCCTCCCCACGGGAAGCCATCTTTCTCTCTGCATGTTGATTCCGTCAATAAGCCTCAAATAGCGTGTGCTATTTAGCCCGAGGCATTGCACTGACTCAACAGTCAATATGTACAGTATACACATGTGTATGTGGTGGGCATGTAACACTGAAGGGGCCATAGAGGGTAAAGCTTGCTGAGTCACTGACGAGATAGATTTCCTCCCTGCGGACCAGCAAACACATCACCCTGACTTATCCAAAGTGGACACTTTGAACCGTATCCGACGCTTTAATGAGATGTTGTGACAGTGTTGAATCTTACACATTTCTCTCTTTACATCTTCCGTCTTCGTCTCCATTTGTACACTTTTCCCTCGCCCCCCATTCCTCAGCCCTCACATGGATGCAACGTGCCTGGCCCCATCACAACTTTGCGCCGCCTGCTCTGCCATCTCTCCGTGTTTCTCATCCTCCCTCCGAGCGGCTGCTCTGATGCTGTCAGTCGCCCTCAGATTTATGCTTTTGGTGTTAGTCACTGACTGGCTTTCCTCTCGTCCTCTCATCACATGTCCCCCTCCTCTCTAAGTTTAGCTCTAATCCTCTATTTCTGAGACAGCATCTGCACAGCCCCAACAGATGGGAGGGTTATATTTACCCAGTCTCTCTGTTTCGCACAAGCATCCATACAATAGTCTAACACTGCAGCAACATTTTGATACACTCTGGACATGAGAGTCATTAATAAAACTCTCGGGACTATGGAGGAAATATGTAAATTGAAAGGGTAATTTGATCCTTCACTCATCCTTGTAAGACATTAGGTGAACATACGCTTTATGATGCACCACCACCACAACCCAGGGGTGGTATATCATTGCTCCATGATTAGAGCTGTGTGTGATTGTGTGTACCTTGAGTGGTATTGTGGGCATTAATGTGTTTGCACTCCCATATCTTGGAGCCAGACTTGAGGTCAGAGGACGTATCGGAGAGACTTAATGGCTTTGGATCTAATTGATTAATCAAAGCGGAGGAGCTGGATGGTGTAACTGCACCTCTTACCACCCATGGCCTCTTTTCTTATCCCCTAATCACCAGATTATCTGTCGGATATCCGCGGTGAAGACCTCTGGTCTTGGTCATGGAGTTTTTGTATTTCTGACGACGACGAGAACAAATTGTTCCGTCTGTTTAGGTAACACCTGTCAGGTGGAGCCCACAATACACTGCCCTGTCTGTGACGTAAGACCCCTGTGTCTCCTCTTGTCAGTTTGTCATGTGACTGACAGCCGATGCCGTTACCAAACAATAGAAATGTCCCTCATGTCTTTAAAAAGTGCAGTCTGGAATCCCAATTTGTAAACAAAAGAGTCAGTCTACGACCAAAATTCTCCTGCATCCAAACCAATTGAAAGGTCTTTCATTACAAACGCTAACATCAGATAAAATCTAAAACTAAACCAAAGTTATTATTTTTGACCATAATAATAATTTAAAAAATCCCAACTTGAGGTCAACTGTTTGTTTTTTTCAACCATATTACATAAGCTCTATCAAAGTTAGCAGGTGAACCTTGAGCCAAAGTACAATTTTCATGGTCAAGAGTGAACTTTCATGCTGAAGTTATTGTTATCTGCTGCTTTTAAAGGCTATGTTTTCAAACTAACGTCGCTGTTGCACTTTTGTAAGAGAGGCACTGAGACGATGGATTCAAGTCCTTTGGAGTCCCTCGCGGAGAAAGCCACGGCGCAGCAGCATGGAACAACTTAAACAAATCAACTTCAGACTTGTAAAGGCACCTGAGGGAGACGGGGAACTTACAGTCATCATGTTACAGTCCACCCACATATGGTCAATAAAAAAGTAGTTAATACACGTAGATTGCATTTTAAGCCCTCTTGTTAATCTGCCATCTCTCCCCCCCCCCCCCCCACACAGATTACTAATAAACAGGCTGCTGTCTGGGTCTGGGACTGAGGCACCATTTTATCCAGATGAGGAACTATGACTGACAGACTTCATGAGAATTATCAGATAGTGACAAAAGGTCAAGAACATCGTAATTTCTACCTCTTTGAGTTGTTTTTTATCTTCTCAGAAACAAGTTCTGTTGAAAATTGTGTACCTGACATGGCTTTTGCACAAAAAGTACAATTAATACATTAAAGTCTTTAAGATGGCACCTATTCACCGCCATAAAACAATCCAGAATATGTTAATATGATGTGTATTTTTTATTTCACAAGTTTAAAGCAACATTATGTGAAAAGACTTTCTGAGAGTAACATCGCTGTCGTAAGACAGATCCCAGGTTCTAAGACGTAACGTAGGTGCTAACTGCAAACAAAAGTCATTACGTCATGACAGTGTTGTGTGTTGGAGTAAACATGTATGTAACGCTGTGATCCTACCCTCTCACTGAAGCAACATAGTGCAGAAAGTGATGGGGGACAGTGTACCATCAAAATGATTTTGAAGCTGTTACTTTAAGATAGAAATGTTACATAATGTTGCTTTAAGTCAAACGCTTCGATTGCATATGCAAAATCAAGTGTCAACGACAAGTGAGAGCTCTAAATGATAAATACTGAAAAATACTGTGCATGGTTGGCAAAGGAGATGGCAAAGTTCCTGATTGCTGAGCTGCACTGTCAACTTCTCAAAGTTCATCTGATTTGTCTAAGGACATGTAAAAACCCCACACATGACACTGGCACCGCTTACTGACATGTGTGGTGACACGTATGTGACGAGCTTGTCTGAATCACATCAGTCGTCAGAAAGCGTGACACACTTGCCTGCACGTCCACACATGTCAGCATATTAACAAACAAACATTGATGCAGACACATACACACACACGGGGCAGGGGGCTGCCATCAGGTTGGACATATGTGTTATTTGTTCACGTGTCACAGATGTCTTCGCACACGCAGGCCACGTGAACACATACTGTACAACCACCTGCAGCACCCAAGTGGGACCGCTGCTCCACGATTCATGCATACATTAATTCACTCATGCCGCATGTTTACTTCACAGCTTAAAGGTCAGGTCAGGATGGGAGACACGATCGTCTGATAAATAACTAGGAGCAGATGCTCGTCAGCATGATGACAACTTGACAGATATGCGCTCGTTCGGTTAAATGTGGCAATTTCCATGCAGATTTTTCTGGCGTGTTAAATTACAACGTTGCTCAGATTTACATTCTGCACTCCCCTGCAGTTTCACAGATGGATAGTTAGAATGATTCTAAACCCCCGAAACCATATTTTAGGTGTCAAATTCTGCACTGCTATTGACCTGAAAGATGTTTTTAATACATTTTTAATTTCAGAATACAGCAGCTGTAGGTCGTGTAGCGGAGTGGAGTCATTCGGTCCAATGCGACAAGTGATCATGATGGAAAAGAGTACCCAGAGTGTTCAAAGAAACTTTTTGACCACTGCTGCAGCAAAATGTATTTTCCCTTTTAGGAATTGAAACCATCACCTGTCAGAAAAGTGGATTTGAAAAGTTATGACCCTTTCTGATCCTTTGATAACGTTGATGAAAACATGTCACAGCTTGAACCCATTGTAATCCAACCTGATTACAGCTGATCTTCACCACTAAATGAGGCAAACTAATGTTAAAGGACTGGTTGGACGTTTTGGGACACGTGTTTATTAACTTTCTTGCGAAAAAATTGCCAAAAAATACAATTGTCGTGTCTGTGCATTAACAATAGAGCTAATCGATTACTTAAGCATCAGCACTGGCAGTGTTAACAGGTAACTTATTATATTATATGTCAATTTAATCACATAGAGTTTCTCCTCATGATTTTATTATGTTTTATTATTTTACCGTTTATTCCACAACTTGTCATTTCTACGCTTCGTACGACGTGTGAATCAAACACACAAGATAAAACTTGTTCATTAGTCAGCTGTAGAGGTGAAAGTAGGTGTATCTTTTAACTTTGGAGAGAGGTAGACCAGCTTATTTGCCCTTCCTTCTGCTCTTTATGCTAGACTAAATAAATCCAGCCCGGCTTTGGTGAATCCTATTTCCCAAAATGTTGAACACCTCCTCTAAAGCATCCACCTTTTAACCCTCGAGGTCAGTGTTTAAGACTAAAAGTCACGTTTTGGGTGGTGGATGACTCAAAGCCAGTGTAAGTTTTTCTCTCAATGAATTGCCGTGAATGCACGTGCACTTTTGAAAGAATTAAACTGTCCATGTCACATCGATTCATTCGAAAATGAGGAGCATAATATAAAAGGCTTACTGTAATGCTCTACTTTTTGTTCTGCTAAGTTGAGCTCTGAATCGGCGGGGTGCAGACGAGTAGAAGATAGACTTTAGTCGTGGGTGGTGGGCCATGGGGCATATGGTGCATCATCTAGCCGTTTTGTCCCTAGATTTCCTCTTAATCTCTCGTGTGTCTCATTTCCACTCTGTCTACTTTTCTGTCCTGCGTAATGCAGCCGTCCTTTTTCTGTGTGTTGTTTTTTTTACTCTTCCATTTCAACTTTTTATCCACACAAGTCCCTCAAATGCCCCACGACTTTGAAACAAACAGCTGAGCCGTCTGGCCAACACACACACACACACACACACACACACACAAGCTGATGAGCACGACTGAAGCTGTGAGCACGTTGCAACTTGCTGGGTGCTGCTTTGGCCAAATAGAGGAATTAATGAGGAAAAAAAATAACAGGCTGTCCTAGCGGGACACAGTGACAATGTGAATGTGTGTTACAGAATCAGATCTCAGACTGCAGAGACACACTGACTAATGTGGGTTGTGTAATATAGTACATCTCTAAAAGTAGTTCAAACTGCATTGAAGATCAAATCTTTTTAATTACTGTGGGTTTTAATTTGCAGCAACTCCATGCTGAGGTTCTTAAAGGTGCAGTAGCAACACATTCCCTATGGGGGTGAAACGAACCATTGATCCGGATAGGCATAGGGATTCAATGATAAACGGTCAAATGTGATCGGTACGCAGTGAAAGCATCTATCCATCCGATCATTTTTAAGAATTGCATTCATTTTGAAATTGCCCCTACCATGTCCGTATCACCTTTTCCACCCAGGCCCTTCCCCTTCATGAAAATTCAAACAGTGTTAATGCAAGCAGCTGAGAAAAAGACATGGAGGATATTTTACTCCCATCTCGGAAATACATCAGCAGCGTCAACAGACTCACTCAGTGTCTCACTCAGTGGTCGGCTAAGCTGTTGCTCTCACTGCAGCGATATAAACTGCTCTGTTTCAACAATAATCTGAGGCTGAAAAATGATACACTCATTCAACCTTGATGTTCGGTTTGAAGATGCAGTGACTTAAACCAGCAATGAGTAAAGAAACGTTTAAATAATACTGAATAAGCTAAAACTAGAGGAAATGTCCACTAGACAGTAGACTAGAATTTATCCATTGTAAAATGTTCTAGGCTTGAGCTTAAAATAGTGTCTTGTAAAAAAAATTGTTGTTTTGTGTCATGACAGTTGATTATTAGCCATATTTTACAGACCAAATCACAATGTTTGTTTCCAACCACTTTGTAGTAGAAAACCCTTGCATCACGCATTAGCTTGTGTCACTGTCCTTCTAATGATATTTCAGTGAATACATTAAATTCATCATCATTCGTCTTGTGATGATGATGAAAATGATAATAATAATAATGATACATTTATTTTATATAGCGCTTTTCAGGTACTCAAAGACGCTTCACAGGTTAAAACAGAGGTATAAAAACAACACACGTAAAATAGAAAGAAAAGAAACAGATTATACATTAAAAGCCATTGGTGATGATGTCACAGATTGATTTGACGTATCTCCAAAATGCCAATCAACAGCCAACTGGAAGGAACTGTTGTGGTTTCAAAGATGTCATAGTTACTTGGTCTGTACGTTTAAGAAATGTTCTTGTTGTTAAGCCATATTGTATTTGTGTGAGTAAAGTCAGTTTAAAGTAAGTTTTACTGCACATGACCGCTTCTAATAATGTACAGATGGCATCGATCGTCAGCCCCAGAATTGCATCTGATCAAAATTGTATCCAGGTAGGCTTTGTGAGGTAGCTGAATATGAACACCAACAGCCGATTAAAGCATCTGAATGTGACGACCTTGGAAAGTGAAAATAATCAACCAACATAATCAACTATATAACTTCAGAATCGCACACTGCACCTTTAAAGCCTTCCCCACAGTGTTCTACATTGATCTCAATCTTAAGTGATTAGGTCACCTGAAACCTTGACCTTTGGATTCATCGTCTGGTTGGAATTATTCTTATCTGACCAGCAATGACTTCACTCTGTATGTCACATTGGAAAATACCTGTATCAACGCGTGTCTCTGAGTATGAGAGTGAACTGAGAATCAATCACTGAACACTTGTGTTTTGTGTTAATTGCATGCTGTCAAATTGCCACTGTAATGTGATTTTAAATGAACCCCAGGTCCTGGGAGTTAATTAAAAAACGTTATCAGTTTCTGCAGCAAGGAGCGATTTCATTTTTTTTTTCTTCTATCACTCTCCTGCATTCACTCTTAATTCAATCCTGCGAGTTTAAGATTCACAGAGAGGCTTGTTTGTCATTTTGCCAGCCGTTTGTCATTTTCTCCCTCAGCTCTCCTCTTCGTCTGTCTGCTATCCTTTATTTGTCACTTAGCGTCTCTTGAAATCTATATTTTATTGCATCATTTCGTGTTTTTCCGAATGCCTTGGGTAGCAGCAGTGATGGAAAAATCAGCCTTCTGGTTGAGCCTCACTGTTTCACACACTAACACACACTCAGACACTGATTACTAAACAACTCTGGGGCTGTCACCTGCATCCTGTTGTCGTAGGTTACAAGGCATAATAGGTTACAGACAGGAACCGACAACCAAGATGTGTCACTTCATGGGTACACGTGTGCTTACGTGTGTTTGTTTGCTTAATTGCACGTGTATTTTGTAAGCACATGGTGTCGGAGGGGGATGGAGGGACACATCCTCCCTTGGCCCCGATGCTCTGAACAGACACAGCAGTGGCCTAAGCCTTTTAAAATGAGTGTATCATCCCGTGCCCCCTGGAACACAAATAACCTCTCTCATTTAGTCAAGACATGCGCTAAACCTCGCCCTCATCTTCTTATCTCGTGCAATTACGAATCAACATCGGCCAAATGTTGCAGGAGCGGGATGTGGAGTCTCTCAAAGCTGTTCTTTCTTCGTGTCCCGGACGGCCCCTTTACCAAGTAACCCCGAGTCAACTCTCAAGTTTTTACATTTCAAAATCTTCTTAGGATTTTGCGGTTTTATCTTGAGCTGCATCGCACATAATCTGTGCCCATTGTGCCTTCTGAAATAAGGTTGTGTTAGCCGGGTCAAGAAAAGGCAAGCGAGGATAAATGCCAGATGTTAGAAAACCCCAAATTTCCAGAATGTTTTTTCGAGGGATTGAGTTATTTTGTTCAACTTACAGAGATTTTAAACGCGTTTTCCTTTAATGATCTGCATTAATCCGCTGACATGTCTACGCAAGTCGCCTCTTCGTGATGGCCCGTCGTTGAAGCTTATGGTTCATTATATTCCAGTAGTTTCATAATCCCGCCTGTGGGCTTTTTCGCTGCTCTACTCTGATCTGCCCCGGTCCCTGACCTGTATATCAATCACATACCAGAAAAAAAAAAACCCCAATGATTTAATAATGACAATGAGAAGTGGAGCATTGTGAACATTGTATAACAAATGTGCTGTTATTATTGTGATAAATCTCTGTACATGTGACCTCTATAGCCACAGTCTGCTTTCAGGTCACAGCATTCCATAATATGGCTTGAGCTGAACCCTATCTAGTTGGTCTCATTAAAACAATGCTGTAGTATTGTAGTGCCACTAACCCCGAGGTCGAATGTAATACAGACGTTATTTCTGCAGAAACGTGTCCTAATGAACTGCACATCATACCCATTATCTAATGCATGGATGTGTTTCCCTAATGTTCTTCCGCCTGCATGATCTGTCAAGCATAACCCCCGGTTTTGATCTTGTGTTTCTGGGCAAGGCCTCGTGTCCCTCGGCGCACAACCCGCTTCGCATCTTATCCTAACCTTCGCTCATTAAATCTGTGTGAAAGGTTCACCGCATTCATTGTTGTAACTGTGCGTTTTGACAGCGACATCAGCTGCGAGTCTTCTTTTTTCCAAGCGCTCCATTCGCGATGTTTTGGTCTCCCCTACGAGCCGATCACGCTCGTAACTCAAAACGCTCGCTAAGCGCCACATCAATTTTCTGTCTGTGATTTTCATCGTCATATTTTCTCTCCTATTGTGTCGTTTGCTGTGGATCAAAAGATGAACTTCTGCTGATGCCTTTGTTTCTGTTCCGGGGCTTTAGGGAGCTGCTTTGATGCCAGTCACAAATGAAATACAACAGTCTTTGTGCTCGAGTGAAAAGCATTTGTCTGCCATGTTACCACTGGTGTAAGGATTGTACAACCGCTGCAATCTCACAATTAAACATAAATGATGCTCGCGTCTCCTCCATGAGTAATGACACATATGTACAGCCGCTTTACAAATCGCAGAAACCATCACAGAAGTACTTTCACCAGCAGACGTATGTTCCATGCTAGTATCTGAGGCAATTCTTAGTAATATTTCTCATCTTCAACTGCTGAGATCGACTTTCATAGCCTCCAAAAGGCAGCAGCTGAAGGACAGGTCTTCACTGCCTTCCTGCAACCTCTGAGTTCTTTGCACAGTTATGTTCACCCTGCCTTGTGTCAGCCTTCTAGCACCAGGCTCTTTCAAAAAAGAAACTTACACACTGACCCTAAAACACCTGCCACTCCACCCATTACACATAGACCCAGGACTGCTATGAACAACATGTTGATGGTGCTGAACTTCCTCTGTTCTCTCCACAAAATATGCTTCAGTTATGCAAACTGGATAATTACGTTGGATTGACGGCTTATGCAATCGTTTAAAGTGGTTAATCAGCTTATTACATCAGTTCTGTCAGTTGTGCACATTAATTTAAACAAAGCCATTAGAAAAAAATGCATCCCTTTTTAATTAGGAACATTACATAAGTCACAGACAGTGTGCAAAATGATGGAATCTGATTTCACTGGTTACAGTGTCAGCCATGGTCTCCAACTAAAACCCTGATGATGTGCATCATTATACTCTGGAAAAACATGGCGATAAATATTTCAGTGTTTCAAGAAATGTGATTTCACCTTTCAGATGTTATGATCTGCCCTCAGGGGTGTACAGTGTGAGGATGTATATTTATGTTTTGGGCTCCATATTTTCACATTATTAAATAAAGTCTTGCTCGTTGAGCTGCCAGTTTATAAAATACACAACCACAGTCGAATATAGACGAACGAAACAACCCTGCAAAAAGATCATAATCTTTGTGAGGCATAATGCTTTTGTTGATAATGTGTCGGTGACGTTGATTCATTGTATTTTTATTTTTAGCCGCTCACGCAGCTTGACTCTGTAGATGGAAATGTTGGTCTGTCATTAGGACTGCTTTTGTGCAGACTGAAAAATCGCCACAACTGTCAGACAGATCGCATTAAATTTAGTGCAGACATCCATGGCTCCCAGAATATGCCCCCACTGTTGATGATCTCTTCCCCAGAACCACCATGAGGTTGGCATATCCGGGTTTTAGTGAGTTATCTTGACAGCTATTGACTCGGTTGCCATGAATTTTTTAACATTAGTCTCCCCTCAGGATGAGATGTAGCAGACTTAACTCGTCATCTAACCCCATTATCAGGTCAACATGTCAAGTAGTCCAAAAATGTAGTTAAAGGAGACATATTACGCTCAGGTTCATAATTTTATTTTGGGTTAGTACTAGAATATGTTTACACGCTGCTGTCCAGTGCTGCAGCTTTGTACTCCCCCTCTTTCTGAAACGCTCTGTTTAAGCTCCTGTCTCTTCCCAGTCTCGTCTGATTGGTCAGCTCACACACGCCTGATGCAGCACCCATTACAGCAACAGAGCAGCTGTCCTAAATCAATTCTTGAGTGCCAAATTAGCATAAATTACACAAATGTGTTTCAGATAAAATGTTCCTTTTGTTGCAACTTTAAGTTTGTTAAGGTTTAGTTTCGTATTTCTCCATTAACACAACGTTGTGCTCTGGTTAGGTTAACACACAGTCATGGTTTGGCTTAAAACACTTGATTTTGGTGGAATGATCACAGATGTGAATTGTGAATTGTAATTCCTGTGAATAACATCCAGTTTTGGTGGTCTCTTTAAAAAAAACACCCCATTTTATTGCCACAGAAACAGCGGAACATTTCCCTGAGTGCCATAAAAATATCCAGTGGTGTGACCTGAGCAAATAAGCACATAATGTCAACATGATATGCGATACTTGGTACAAATGCAGCCATATTAGACTCCCTCATACTGTAATGACAGAAGGGAAAAGGTTGCAGTATAATGCTACACATTGCAACAGTGCTAGAAAGCTGACCTGAACCAGCACTTCTCCGACAGTGTTAACATAAACTTTATAAGCTACACAAGCGTTTGTTGTCAGGCTGTTTCACTGGGTGCATTAGAGCTCAGATGTGTATCTTATAAACCGTAAAGTCAGTTACTCACGTCTGGTCCCAACTTTAATGAATGTGGAAAGCAGTCAGGCTGCTACAGTACAGACGGGTACTGCTCTTAAAAAAAGAGCTGATTTAATTTGACATGATTGATGCCGGCTCCCAACACATCTGTCGGTAATGATTTCCTCCCTAAACAACCTTTTCACAAGTAAAGCAGAGCCACAGTTCTGGTCGTTAAATTACAAAACTAGTATGGCACTCAGTCGACTAGACACATACCTCCGCCAAGGCCCAACATTCCTCTTTCAAGCCTAATCCAATATCAAACTGGCTAACTTGCCAAATATCACTCTGAATATTAAACCACCCGTGACTGCTTAAACATAATTTAAGGTCACCAGATCAAATTGTACTGGCTCTTTGATACCAGCCACCTAAATACTCCTGACAGTGTTTATTCTATTCCTGAGAAGTTTATAAAACTGTAAAAAAAAAAAAAAAAATGTGTTACAGCGTTCAAGAAAGTTAAAGAAAAAAATGCCTTCATCTGGATCTGCACCAAAAGTTATCGGGTCTATTCTGGGCAGAGACCCATCCTCCATCCAAGTTCTGTTGAAATCCGGTCTGTGGCTTTTTGTGTAATCCTGCTGACACACCAACCAAACAACAAATGGACCTCCTTGGCAGAGGTTAACAAAAAAAAAAAAACTAACTCACCCAGGACCGCTGTGCTTTCTTCTCGTGTTACGTGCCATTGGTTCATGGAATTAGGTCCCTAAACTTCTTAGTTTTATCTGGCACACGCGATAATCATTTGAAAACATCTATTTTAGGTTGTGCATGAAGAACGGGTCAATTATACAGAACTTCTTGATGTGATTTAGCGCACTGGGGAAGATTTGATCCCATGTTTCTCCCTCAGGTCTTCACTAAGGACGAACATATTAGTTTGTGTAACATCCTCCCATAGACAGACCCAGATAAAACAATACAGAGCCAACACACACACACATACACACACAGACACTGGCACACATAGTACAGTACATTACAATGAATCCAAACACCTCATTAGCACACATCCTGCAGGCTGTCCTTGATTCATTTTGGCACAACAGCATATTAACACACATGTCTATCCGGGGGGTTATATCATTCTAGTTTACAAGCTATAAATACATCCTCCGCAGAAGAGTTATATATGACAAGTCCAAGAATACCACTTGTTTCTGAGAAAAGATTAGATTGTAAGAGTGATGGACAGGCAAATACATAATGAAGAAATGGCCGTGGGAGGGAGAGAGAGAAGAGATAAAAGGTGGGGATTACACGTATCAACAGCAGTAAGTCAGTGGAGCAGGACAGAAGGGCGACGGATGATGGATGGTAGCGAAATGAAGGGATAGAGAGAGAAAAGTAATAATCTGGGAACATCTGGACGAGCCGGCACAGAGGTGGTGTCTCACGCTGACAAACGCGTACTCGTGCAGTACTCACACACCAACACAAAATGCCTTTATCTATATTCAGACAGAAAATAAATTATTTTTATGACCCAAAGAAAAATCTGGTTTCAGTTGGCCTCTCTGCTCCTTGCAGCACTCCACAGGAAATTGTTCGCACTGTGTTTTGTGTGTAATGTTCCGTTTTTCTGTCTAATTCAACCTCAGTAAGTGCCTTCCTACATTTCCCAGAACCCCTTTCACCGAACATGCCTGGACTTATCCAGCCTTTGTTTATGTGTAGGTGTCGACCGCAGAGGTGACAGCAGAGGTGATAATGATAGTAAGAGCAACAGTTCCCCGGTGGGAGAAAGTGGGTGTTGTTGTGCCTGTTACTCAAAACACAACATGTGTGTTCGCCATGTTGCATCATGGTCTTCTGAGGCTACTGTTGGTGAGGAGTCACACTGAGATATTTTTGCTTCTCCACACAGGATTTCTTTCCTGTTTGGCAGCATTGAAAGAGAGCAGAAAATGGTAAGTGGCCTTGATTTTTAATAGTTCTAACAGAGGAGACACAAACAACTGATGTTGCTGTTTTTCAGTGGTGGAATAAATACTCAGAACCTTTACTGTAGTCAAAAAAAAAAAAATGTGTAGAAAGAAAGAGCAGCAGTGTTACAGATAACATTAAAGGTGCCATAACATTTTAGCTGCATTCACAATGCCCTTCTAAAGAGAGGTCAGATTAGTGCTGCGTCCTGTTTGTACAGCGTTGATATCTAGTTTAAACTGTGCTGTGGAAGTACAGCAGTAATGAATGAATTCTGATTAAAATAGATGATACTGTTCTCATACTGGGAGTTGAACCCAGGCTGCCTGGCTGAAAACCAAACTGGGATCATGTCTCGGTATGGGAAGCTTAATCTCTTTAAGGCCACTTTCATTAGACATCATCCTCTTGTAATTCTATTGTGTGGTCATCAAGACATTAACCCTGTACATACAGTACACTGTACTTATTTGACCTTTTGGAATTGTCCTGTAATTGGGGTTAAAAAGTTGCATACTGCACCTTTAACAACTTCAATGCTCTCTGGGTTCAGGGTGTGAGCGCAGCAGAAGGTTAAAACATAGAGTGTTATAACAGCTTGATTATGGACATTTTCAGTATTTAGAAAAAAGCAACTCTTTTACTTAAAGAGTTAGCTGCACATGAAAAAAAAAGAACTCTATACTTTGTTTCCTCGAAATATACCAGACAAGAAAAGAAAGGAAAAGAAAACAGAAAACTCCTATCAGTCAAACAGGATCCTGTGAAGAAACTCAGTTTTTATCTGAAAAAACTGGGTAATGATGTGATGAAATCTTCATTCAAAACCACCGCTCTTCACATGAACACTGGAGCCTGAAAAAGTCCAAACAATTAATTTAACAACCAAAACACAAAATGACAATATGAGCTGTCTACCCCAAAACAGGTGTTTCTTCTTCTGTGTAATATCCACCTCTTTCCATTAGCCACGGGCCAATTCTGAACTCTGAGCTAACTGGGTGGGTTCCTTCTTGAGCAAATGAATATTTTCCGTCCATTACTTTTGTGATTTGTCCAGTTGTAACCACAAAATGAGGACATGACAGAGATAAGCTATTTAATTTGCCTGTTTTGAGGGCTTTTTCGGTTTGTATGTTTCAAACTTAATTTAAGAACGAAGTATGATTAATCAGGTATAGACTTTATCACGACGAGTTAATTTCATTACACTGTCGCAATCTCATTAGCTTGGTAGTGTTAGCTAACCTAGCTAGCATACTGCTTGCCCATCAGCCACTTTTCACTCATGAATTTCACCAACGAGTCATTGGATGAGAAATAGATGAAAGCGTTGTTATTTCACTAATTAAACCTAATGATCTACCAGCCATTTTTCATGAGTTTACACTGATTGATGCGACAGCAGCGTTTAAATGTTCTATGGCGGTAACAGACAGCCATCGTACATCACGTTAAAAAGGTGCTGGAGGTCAAGGCTTCTTCAGCTGATCTTAAGCTTAATTTACCATCTATATTGCGGAGAACAAAGTTACATTAGTTTAAAAGCTGCAGACATTGGGAGCACGACGAGGCACTGGTGGCAGTCAGATGTCACAGCTCATTTGACGATAACATGGTGTGAGAGGACCAGAGGAGCTGATTTGTACAATCAGTTCCATCGTGTGTAACATCATATGCATATCATTTGTAATGATACGCAATATTCTGGCGTGCGTGTGTTCAAGTCTGTGTGTGCTGGACTGCGATTGATGACTCAGCAAACCAGGATGTTCAGACTGACCGGAGTGATCAGCAAAGGTTCAGTAATCATTAAGCCCCAACAAACTGTCTCTCTCGTTTTCTGTTTTGAATCCCTTTTCTTTTCCTCCTCCTCACACATCACTCTGCTCTCCCTTTTTTTTCTTTATATCCTGTTTGGTCCTGTCTCAGCTCTAACAAATGGTTGCTTAACGAGTTTGTTCAGCGATGGCCTTGAACACTCGCTCCTCTCACATTGGTACACGCATCCACGGAGCCAAGCACACACACACCAACACACACACGCACACACACACGCATACACTGAAGTAATTGTTTCCCTTTGGACACAAACAGAATTCTGCTCAGATCCATCACTGAGCAGAGACAAACAGAGTTTTGACAGACACAGAGAGCGCTGTTGTACGAGGAAATGGAAGTGAAGCCAAACAGAGACTGGGTGATTGATGGAAGCCTGAAATGAGAGGTGGAGAGACGAGTCGAGGCTCTGATCTCTTCTGACCTAGAAGCAAGAGCTGGGCTACACTGGTTCCTGTAGTGTCAGACTTACAGTACATAGATGGAGTACATCTCTTTATTCCTACCCCAAAACAGTCTATGTGTAATTTGAGCTGTGTTTTCCAATCTTATTTGTCATATATATTTTTTTTTAAAGTTTGGAAAATGCTTTAATTCACTTCAAGAAACAGGATTAATTCATAAGTCATTATACAACACATGGTTGTACAACAAAATGTTAGTTGTGGTCCCTTCATGCCCCTCACAAAATGAAATTATATAAAGGAATTAATAAATAATAAGTCATAAAAATATTTTTTCGTGGTGGAATGTTATTTTATAATTTATCAAGAGCCAGAGGAGAAGATTGCTGTTGTGTTTGTATGCTAAACATGAAGCTACTGCCAGCTGATGGATAGCCTAGCTAATGACAGAGAAACAGCCTGGCTGTTTAAAGGTGCAATATGTCTAAAATATATATCTATATAATATTTCTAAAACTATCTATAAGATGTTGCAATTTTAACATTATGATGTCTATTTATTGTGTTGCAGGGAGATCTACTCAACTTCGCATGCTAACCAGCTAGCCCCAGCCCATGCCGGTTAAAAGCTCTTTTGCCAGCGGTGTAAACATCAACACTCCCCCGGTGGTCCAAGTTCACAGGCCGGACCACTAGCTGCACTGCTAACTAAGCTAACTAGTTAATGGCAGCTAGAGTTAGCAGCTGTTAGCAATCATTCTGGTGATATGCCCCCTGTATTTTTGAATAGGAATTTGACAGGTGGCCAGTTCTTACATATTGCACCTTTAATAAAGGAGCTTTAGAGATGCTGGTGAGCAGATGGTACTTTTATTTGGTACTTTATGACAGAGCTAAATTAGCTGTTTGCCCCTGTCTCCAGTCTTTATGCTAGGCTAAGTAATGACTGCTGGCAGTAACTTTTTGGCCACCTGTTAAATTCATACTTAACAATGGGGGGCAGCATATCACTGAAGTAACTACTTGCTGTTGCTAACCGTAGCTGCCATTAGCTAGTAAGCTCAGTTAGCTGTGCAAGTAGCAGTTAGGAGTGGGTGCTCAGGGACCAGGGAAATGTTAAAGTTTCTAGCGCAGGAGCTTGGACTGGGATGCTAAATAATGCTAATACATAGATTCATTATGTCTAAAAAGATTAATTCTTTACATTCTGTTGATAATTTTAGAACTTATTGTTGACCTTTTTCAACTAAAATTCCCACATATTGCGACATTAAATGTTTGATCAAATATGCAGTTTATTGTGCTTCAGAAATGGCAGTGCTATACATAAACATAATGATAATGATAGTTTGATGATAACAGTATTTTTGCTGCAAAGACATCAAGTTATTCATTCTGTCCTTTGGCATCATGGCAAAAAGAGACACTATAATAAGAGAAATTCTCACTCCTCAATAAGCTGGGACTGTACCGCTCCACAGATTTACTGCATCTCACTGTTTACTCAGCTCAGTCTGCTCGTCTCCTGAAACCAAATCAAACCTCCAATAACAAAGTCTAAGCCAATAAGAACCGACAAGCTACAATTTGCAGGTATACTGTTGTGGTGATGCTAAGCGGGTATCGTAATGGTGTTGCACTAGGAGGAGGTTTTGAGTTTCAGTGTGCCTGGAATAATGCTGACCGCACGGTGCCATCACAGAGGAGCGGACACTCCAACACGTTCATGGTTGAGTCAGATGAAGGAACACAGAGCAGGTGGTGAGGTAAACAGGAGTAGTGTTTCTGGATGATGTAAATAGTGTAGTATCAGTGACCCGCCTTACCAGCAGGCATGATGTCACCGTGTTTAAAGTGCGATAAGACAAAAGGCCTCTGGGATATGAGCTAGTTCATTCTGTATTTTCCCTTTTCTTTTTTTGCTGCTCTTCTATCTTTGGTAGTTCTCTTATTAACAAGGATGTTTTAAAATCTTTTGCACACCATACCAACAGTTTTTCATTGTCGAGTTGTTTTTTTCTTCCATTTCCTCTATTTTCTTCTGTGTTCCTCCTGCCTTCAACTGTGTGTCTTACATTTTCACATCAATGCATGTGTTCTTTTGAGTCCGCGGATCCCAAAGCCCATGAGCTCCCACTCCGAAGACATACTGGCATGCCATCATGCATGCATACATAAACTCACATGCTTATATACACTAACAGCTAGCCGCCACACTCTGGTGCACAAGGCAACAACTATGCACATGCATGCACACACAGAGACAATGGTGATCTGATGAAGGGACAATAGTGCCTGTGTAAGCCGGGTGAGCTTTGCTGTGCCTGTCTCTGTGGGAGTTTAGTGGATTCCACTTCTGCCAGACGCGCAGAGGGAAAGGCTTTACATCGTCTGCTCGGCCAAAACAACCTTGCAAAGTCCATTCTTGAGAAACATGGGGTGAACTTTGCACTTACACTTGTAAGATAAAAGTTTTATTGAGTCATAATAACGAGTGCAACCACACTGGCTCTGCCTCTCTTGTTTTATATCTCGCAATCTATGACCTTCTTATCTGTACTGGAACAAGGTGCACACACACACACCTGGGTAATAGCTCTCACAAATGTAGAGCTCGCCATGAACTAAGGCACGTACACCAACACATGTGACCCGGCATGACAATAGCACATGGGTGAGTGTGAGTGTGGAGCGAGTGCACGTACGTAGATGATCCCTTCCAGAAATCGACCTGCAGTGGTTTACAGATTTACCATCCGTATTACGTCATTATTTCATGAGTGTTCGTGATGCCTGCTAGTACCATGTAAGGAAAACACCAGTTCTACGTCCCATAATACCACACAGCTGCTGTTGTCAAGGTAACTTAGACTGACTGGACCTAATTACAATCTGCCGCCCTCTCCCCTTATTCCATCCCTACATCCCTCCTGCTCTCTCTGCATAAACCTCTCTGATCCTTTCATCTCTCCACATCCCCGGCTTGACAGAAACAAGAAAATGTGGCTTTCTGACCAGTACAGTGCTTGCAATCTGCTCTGCAGGCATCTGTCAATTAAAATCAGCCTGTCTGAATCCGTCTGATCCTCCTGACCTGCAGGGAGCAAGCAGTCCGATCCAGGGTCGACTGTAATAACCAGTCCTTAATTTGCAGAGCCTCTCGTGGACTGGATTGTGCATTAAGGACACAGGAATCAGAATATGGGCTAAATGTCTGGAAAAACTGCCCTAAATACGGTTTGTCCATTGACCATCTTTCTGCTTAATACTCTCAAGCAAATGGGCATGCAGCCTCATTTTCTCCGACAGCTGTATTAACACTGTACGGATGGCAGCCGACCAGTGTCTTTTAAGCTGCAGTAGGTGTCTGTAATGTTGTGCGTAAGTAGGGTTTAGCCTACTGTTATGTGTCTGAACCTATGGGCAGATGGAGGTCAGCACAGTCCATTTGAATGGACACTGCCATGTTGGACATATGTGTTTTTATCCATCCAGTGTTTCCTTCTATATCGGGTCAGACAGACAAGTGATGCTGCTTTCACACATTAGGTCACCGTCTGCAGAAAAGTCAACAGCAATCGCAGTAAAACACGGACAGTGCCAAGAAACACGCAGATGTAACTCAACATGATGTCAAACACCTCATTGCTCAACCCCAGAGCACTCCACCCAAACACTTAGACGTCCAGAACTGTGTGTTCACTGGGTGTATAAAACTGATCTCACTGGCATGACATTTTGAATTGACTTCACTCATCTTTCCATGTCAACATCATTTCTGTTTTTGTTCCCTGCCATGTTATTTTATGTTAATTTCAGCTTTCAGAACAACAGCTGGCCGTGTGCATTTTCCGTGCTTTCAGTCACTCTGGTTCATGTGACGGAGCAGTAAGTGGTGCTGTACTTGACTCCACATAACCTCTCCAAACAGCTCAGCTGGCAATCCTGCATTGATTTAGTCCCTTCTCCCCTTTCATCCCTCTTCTTTTCAGTATGAGTGTAAGACCTTGTCACTTATTTCTTGTTTCTAATCTAACATTTTCTCTTCTGGTGTATCTCCTCAACCCAATCTACATGTCTCTGCCTCATTTACTCCCTCTGACAGTATCAGACTTGGACGTCTCTCCTCTCCCCGGCTCTGTAGATCTGCTTGGTGACACCGAGCTGTTTCTGTTACCCTCCAAAATAAATTCGGCTTTATCAGGACAGAGATCAGGTTACCCCCCTTCGCCCTCACCCCACCCCTCCTCCCTGCTCTCTTTTCTCCTCCCTCTTTCTCTCCTTTTTGAAATCTCCCCATATCCTTGTATCTTTGGAAACTTTACCTCTCCTACCTATTTCCACCATTTTATTCCTTCCTTAAAATTCCCCCTCACGCTCATTTCCTGCGCTCTCTGGTTCCCTTGTGGACTGGAGTGCAGTAAAACGAATGGCATAATTAGAATCACACACTCTTAATTGGCTCTTTCCCAGCTCCATTCATAACAACTCTATTTAAAATCACACCCCTCTCATGGTAGGTACGTGTGTGTGTGTGTGTGTCACAGGAGGCAAAAGTGTGAAATTAAGCTCGCCAGAATGCAGTAAAAGCACCGTGGACTCTGGGCACGATGTGTGTGTAAGTTTGTGTGTGTTCGCCTTGATTGTGTGTGGAGTGCTCTCATTAGCCCGTGTCCTCTAATGAGAGCCACGGGTGGTTTAACACCTCAGCCCTGAAGACAGGGCCTGGCTATGCCAGCCTGATTGTAATTATGGCAGTCAGTCTGAACGGACTATAGCGCATTAAGATCCCTCTCCCTGCTTCGTCCTGTTCCTTAATTAGAAATGTCAGAGCTGACCTAAAGTGTATCTTTGGACATTTCTCTGCCCTGCTTCAACAGAGAAATACAAGAAAAAACAGCTGGAGAGGGAGTTGAACCGGCAACCCTGTTGGCAGCTATTTGTAGTCAGGGAACCATTTCCAGTGCAGCCATGATGGAGAGGAGGCCAGAAAAGAGGTGATGCAAAGCTACAGGGATTAGTCCCATGACCAATGTGTGTGCCTGTATGTGTGTAACAGAATGAGAGGGTAGTGTGAGCGCATGAGTACAGCCCTGAACCACAGTGAGCTAACCACAATGAAGGACTGCAATTAAGATTTCTCCCAGAATAGTGAGAAAAGAGCAGAGAAAACAGTCCACCTCTATGCTGACCGTAGAGCTTATACAAACACACACTTCTCTCATTTTGAGTATTGTTTTGTCAAAGGTCATAACAAAAGAAGTTGAAAAAAAAAAAAAAATAAGAGAGAAAAGAAAATGTAAAATGCAAATGACAAGAAAAGATCAGGATGAAGATTTTATCCTGTGGGTAATGGGGGCGGGACTTGATAAGCTTTGGCTTCTCCCGCTTTTCCCTTTCGGCCATGTGTATTGTATTATTTGAACAATGATGAAATGTGATGTTTATGAATTGACATGCCCGAAATAAACAACATAAATAAATTAAAACATGCCACTTCAAAAAGTCTCTGTCAGTTGCAAAGGCAGTTTACCACTGACTCACTTATCAGCAGACACACACCTCACAGAACAACCTTGAGAGAGCCTGACTCGAGAGCTTTCTTGAGCCGCCAGGGTTCACTGATTAATTTGGCATTCATATCATCCACCGAGCTGCCATCAATGAAATTTCAAGTTTGCCACATGACATTTCCACCAATTTTCCTGCTCCCAAAACACACAGTGCCTAGTGCACGCTGGCAGGACAGATCAATTTCAAAAGCTGACATTTTATTGAAATCCATATCAGTGTTTCCTGAGTGGATCACATGGAAGCTAAACTCACCTGTGGCTCACAGTGATTTGGAAATCCTCTTAAGTCAAGTAGTGGGACATTAAAACATTCACATTTTGCAGTGACGCATGATCAATTTTTTCAACACAAAGACGGGCTAGAATGGCACATTGCAAAGATAAAATTGTGAGGAGACATTTTCACACAAACTCACAAAACACATATGATAGATTATACTGTATGTACATACTTTACAGATCCCAAAATAGAAGACATGGCAACTTTAAATGTGTTTATGAGATGCACATACACAAAACGCAAACATACATGCCATCATGAGTCTCAAGACAATCCCTCTGATGTGACGTTGATAAGAGCATATGGTTGTTTTTGTTTGCCGTAATCATTCCCAAATCTGACATCTATCTTTGACTTATTTAGGCAAAAATACACATAACACATCATAATGTTTTCATACCAGAACACACTGTGGAGGGAGCCTTATGAACCCACACATGCATCCCCTATGATAGGCATAGCCACAGACGTTAACCCACTTAAGTATAATATCCAATAATGGGATTAGATCCTTGATTCCACTGATGCAGAGGGGAAGAATAAACAGAGGAGGGGTCCCACACGTACAGAGAACAGACCATAAAATCACTCCTCGGAGATGCTACAGGATTCCAATGCTCCATTTCTGCTTCTATTGGTCCTCTTAAACCAATAACAGATGTGAGATTTTTTTAGGAGTAAGGTGCTGTAGAGATTAGGTGGCAAATATTGAGAGTTCAGGGAGATGATGCATAGTGCTTTGACGCTCACAACACTTAACGGTAAGCCTGTTATAGCCAAACTCACTACTCGTTGTCTCCGTACCTTATCCCCCTGCATAGACGTGGGCACAGTAATGGGATTGGTTTTAATCTTATGAGAGTAACAATAGAGACTTCGAGGAGGCAGGTAATCCCGTCCGGTACTGTTCTTTGACTATTCTTTGTGCAATCTCCTGACCTGACCTTTAAGTGCATCCCACTTGACCTGACCTCCGGCTCGAGGGCTGTATTAAATGACAGGCCTTCACTGTACAGACAATGTGGACCAGAAGGAGGAGGAGTAGGTAGGCTTTGAGCGGAGGCTTTACAAAGGCTGGTTTGATTTTTCTAAGTATGAGGAGTGCGAGATCGAAATGTTAATGAAGGATATTAGAATCATACCAGTTGATACCTGAAGACTTAGGTCAGCGCTACACCCCAAATCTGGGACCTGATACTGTGATTCAGTCTGTGAAAAACTATGCAAAAGTTTTGACAGGTTTGGCCAGCGAGCCTATGCAGATGGCAGTGACCAAAGCCAAATATGATCACAAAGTCTTCATTTTGCCTCCATGCACTCAGCCAATTCTGAATTTGTTTTGAGTTCACTTACTGTCTTCGTTGAAATCAAGCATTATCAAGGGACGTGTATTCTGAAAAATTCATTACAATGCATCACATTCATTTTTGAGACTGCATCATGCCACAGTGACTAAGATGTCTCGGTCGTGAGCATATTCCCCTTCTGACAGTCCATAAAAGCCCACATCAGAAAAGAAAATTTTATTTGAATGAGTATGGTCCCTGATGGGAAGGCTCCTCCAAAGGAACCTCCCTTTCCTTGCAACTGAATGATCTCGAAAACATCCCTCAGATCCCCACGAGCCTCCCTCCTTGCAGGATCAATGTGTGTTTGTGTGTGTGTGTCTAACTGAATCAGGGTATTCTATTCCATTAGAACAGTCTAGTAGAGGACACCATCTGTTAGCTGTTAGGGACTTGGGAGGAGACCACTGCCTCAGCCGAACTAAAGCTCCCTGCCTGTTTTAACTCTCCCAGTAACCTCCAAAATGTGACCTGACCCTCCCTCAACCCATCACCTGCTGTCATCAGAAAACTGGACACACAACCTGTCCACACCAAGGTAACTGGGATCATTTCAGTCCCGGCAACTCCATAAATCACTCAAGCGAAGCATGCCTATCTGTGTGTGTGACCTATTGTGTCATTTAGGTATGAAGACCTGCTGCAAGGAAGAATAGTGTGCATGTGTACATCTTCCAAGGATAATAGAGTGTGGGTGTGTGTGTGTGTGTGGTCTGGTTTAAATCCTGTTAACTTGTGATGGGTTAAATGATAACTTACTGGTCTAATGAGGACCTTTTGGTTTATGAGGACATTTTGGGAAGTACTCATATTGATTTTTGAGTTTATTATCTGAGATCAGGGCTTGGGCACGTGCAGTTGTCGTTTGTTTTATGCAAACATCATACTCACCAAATTAAATCCTGCTATCTGAGGTCACAGCAACATCTCTTCAAGACTACAAGGTAGTCCAAAGGAAGATCAACCTTAAATTCACCCACCCCAAAATAAAAACGCACAGGCAAGCATTTAAATCTTCACCCATCTGTGCATTGAAAAAGGCTAAATTGGAGTTGTTCTTTAAGTTGTACGCTTACATTGTGTTCTGTGCATTAGGGGGCTATAACTATTTGGAGTGTGTTAACTTGCACCTCAAAAATATGTTGTGAAATAGCTGAACAGAATACTGAAGAGTACTGTTAATAAATACTGAGGTCATGAGTCCAAATATTCCCAGAACTAATGCTGCATTCCATTGGAAGTCCATATTTCAGAGTTATTTCAATGGCAAGTGGGTGAACTTCACCAGCAACCACAGCAGCTGATTTAACAGATGAGGGCTCTTAAAAAAGAGACAGGAGGAGTCGGCTGCCTCGTCATGCTCGCAACAATTCAACTGAGTGGAAGTGATAATGGTAACTACAAGCTTGTTGTGGCAGAACATTTCAAAACACAAACACTGCATAAAGCAAACAGGGACGGAAAGGCTCAAGGTAATTGTTCACTGCTGTGATGTCCCCTTTTGTTTTTTGTCGGTCTTGGTGGATCTTGCCCTAGTTTCCGACTTGGAATTACGACTTGGATGACCATAAGTTTATGATGTATTGCATTTTTCCGTGTCAGAGGTCGTTTTTTTCTGAGTTCAGAATACAAAGGAATGCAGCACAGACCCACTCAACATTTATTTGACTTGCTACCATTTGAACTTGATTACAAAAATAACAAAAACAAACGTTTCAAGTTTCACCCCTCCAGCTTATGCTCTAAATGTTGATTCAAAACCTTCTCTACACTGACAGATATGTAATTGTATTTTAAAGATGGATCATCTAAGAAAATCGCTCCTATAGAAAAACAACATGATGTACTTTAATGTAGTCAGTCCTCTCCGTGATATTGAATTATCCTGGAAGATTACCAAAGAAATAACCTTTTTGTCCTCAGTAACAGCTTCAGCCCGTGTCCAATCAGTAATATAAAAGTTAGTGGTGTTGCCATATTCGCATCAGATCAGATCTTCATAACTAACTTGGTGGTTAAACTAATATCATAAACAACATGACTGATGGCCAGAATTAGAAGGACAAAAGCCATGTTGTAAAAAGGAACAGACCTCAAGTGAAGCTCTCAGCGACACATAGCTCTCACTGGTATAGTATGGTGTGTGTCTGTCTCTGTGTGGCAGTGCGATGGCTGGACTAGACATCGCTGCCGCCCACTTCTGTCATTCAGGGGACCCTGATTTAGGAGATCACCATGGTGACCACTCTCTGCTAAGAGGTGCACACACAAACAAACACACATCCCCTGTTTGACTAGAGAGCACATCAATTATTGATGGCCTGTGCACACTAAATTCATTTCCAGTCTCTCATTAGATAGTCTGCTCAAGGATCACATCTGTGCTCCCAGTCGGAGTAATTCCTCTTTGTGCACTTATCACTATCAGCACAATGTGATCTTAGGGACCCTTTGCAGAGGATGTGAAACTGCTAAAACCTGAAACAATAGGCTGCATCTAAAATCCAGCACCGAGTGGAGCATAATAACTCTAGGTGTGTGGCTGAGTGGCGGAGTGTGGGTGGTTCTGGCTGCGGTGTATTGGAAGCCTCTCTCTGTAATTGCATCCACAGGTGTTTTTCTAGTGGCAAATTAGCTTTATGCCACAATCCTTCTCGACAGGAGAAAACAAAGGATGCAGGGATGATGGTTTAGACGAAGACAGAGATCGAGTTTTTTGTGCGTGTGTGTGCGTGAGCGCCCGGGCCGAGCGTGTTTGTGTGGAGAAGGGAACAGGGACAGCCCCCTGACACGACGAGCGCTAGACTGAGTGTTCTTGATAATTAAGCGACTGTGCGATTATGCAATGAGCGTGACCGTGCCAATGATAGACAAAGAAAAAGCAGAGAGACAGAACAGGAGGCAGAGAGAGAACAGCGTGACAAAGTTGGATGAATTACTGAGAGAAGAAGAAGAAACCACACTGAGAGAGAAAAAGATGCACTGCAGAGAAGGATTTAAAGATAAAGTTGAGTTGTTCGGATGGAAACTTGCTTTTATGGTGGTTTGGATTTATGCTTCTAGTGAGAATGCGGTATACTATATTTGGAGGGGGGGGGTCAGGCAATGTGTGTATGCATCCAGGGAATGCTAACGTATCCATGACACACATACATGCACTCTGCCCTTGCACCTGTAACATTGTAACCTTAGCAGACTCTGTGTGTTTATGTGTGTGTGTGTGTGTGTGTGTGTGAGTGTGCACCACGGGACCTAAACTTGGTTAGCAACAGGGTTTAACTTCTTGCCTTCTCTAACTCGTTGATCCTTTGGCCGTATCCATAGACACAATCAGCATAGCACGCATGCTTTGAGTTTGAGGGTCACTTTACATGCAAAGAATCATGCTGCTTTATTACAAATATACTGAGTTGTGTATCTCAGAAGTATGTGGACTTTGAAAAGGATTGTCGAGCCTGAATGCAGACACTTGTTTCCATTCAGCCACAGGATCGTTAGCACTGATGTCGGGCTCACAGGTGGCATTCCAGTTGATCCCAGCAGAGTTGGATGAGGTTGAGGTCGGGACCCAGTGCAGTCAAGTCAAGTTTTTACACACCGAGTCACACTATTTGCCGTATGGCCTTCACTTGGTGCACAGCTGCATCGTCATCTTGACAGCCTCCCCACAAAGCTGGAAACACACTATTGTCTAAAACATCATTACATTCTGTAGCTTTTAGATATTGCCTGATAGGAAATATTGTGCCCAAACCAATAAAGGATCAGTTCAACATTTGAGAAATGTGCTTCTTTGCTTTCTTGCAGGGAAGAGATGATATGATTCTTTTAGCAGCAGTATGGAGCGGTTTCTCTATGAGTAGCTCCCCATTGTGACAGTCTTAAGGATGCACGTGCATATGTGGGTGACACACAGTAATACCAATGGTGTGACACTATTCCACTCATTTACAGGTGGTAGTTACCATGATGTTTTACAAACAAACTCCACACCGCACCTTTATGTTTGTACTGTGAATACAAAGCTGGAGGCAGCAGCTTGTTAGCTTAGCTTAGCATAGAAACTGGAGGTTTCTAGAAGGTTACAAAATGTGCACAAAAATTCTAATTAGTTGTTTTAAGAAAGGTCTATGGGCGCAGTGACTTCTATTTTCCTAAAATGTCAAACGTTTCTGCACAGGCATCACATGTTGTGATGTAATACAACAAAATATGTAACATTTTTAGTGAACAAAAGTGTTTGGGGGACAAAATGTGGATTGTTGTCATTCGGTTTAAATCTCTGAAATCCTGCAGCAGCTTTTTTCTCCATAAGAATTTCCTCAGGTGTTCCACATAATGAGACACTGGTCCCAAAGGTGTTAAATATATTACTCTTAGCAATAAACAATATGACTCCAACCTGTAAGACAAGGCTATTGTCCTCTATCAAGATCATGGAATGATCAGTTGTTCTCAGGTTGTCAAAATGACGAAATTAACTCTTATTCGTATTAGTGGTTAACATACGGGAGGATCACAACTCCTCAGTTTCTCCTACTCACATCCTTCACAAGCTGCAGTCTGAGCAGCTCTATTGCTGGCTTTCTGAAAGAAGGAGATGTAGATCATCATAACAGAGCAGTCTGCTTCCGGGAGAGAAACAGGCGATCGCTTTCTTGCTCAAACGCTTATATGAACAAATGTGCCCACACACATGCACACATGTAGACACAGTCACGCACATATGTACACACAGTTTTTCCACACATGAGCCCAACGGCCGTGCATGCGTGTGTACACATACACATGCATACACACACGCACACACACATGCACACACACACACACACACACACACACACACACACACACACACACACAACCACCCACACACACCCTTGGAAGAAGCCACTAACACTTCGCCCCCATAGAGTACATGTCAGTCCATCTGGGATCATTAACACTATGTTAATGAATATAGGGCTGGGGCAAGTGAGGAGAGAGATGCAGAAAGAGATGGAGAGAGAGAGAGAGAGAGAGAGAGACAGAGAAAGATAAAGAGGACAGAAGGTGGGAGGATGGAGGAGGATAATGGATTCTCTTCTAACAAATGCACTGCCCGAGGTACTTGTGTGTGTGTGTGTGTGTGGGGGGGGGGGGGGGGGGGTGAAGGCAGCAGTAAGAAAACTGGACTACTTCAAGAGAAGTCGTAACTGAAAGGGAGCAATAGAGCCTAAAAGGGTGTACAGGGAAGAAGACGCTCAAGAGCTTGTCAATGTGGAAAGAAAACAAGAGAAAGTCAAGTAATCAGGGTGAGCTGTAGCCGGTGTGGAAATAGCTGAACAGATGAACGGAAGAAAGGGAAGCAAGGAAAGACAGCAGAGACAACAGATGAACCGAGAGAACAGGCAGGGGGAGACAGACAAGGAGATACAGTATAACAAATGATGGCAGAGGCAATGCAAGCTGACTAGCGTGGTTAAATATTTCACTGGGGTTGTTTGTGCTTTTGTGTGCTGGTGTGTGTGTGTGTGTGCGTGTGAGCGTGGGCATGGTAGTGAGAGTCCCAGGGAGACAGAAAGGAGGACAGAGCGGCAGGGACGAGTGAAGTGTGCCTGTTGACTGGGCAAGTTAATGATTCCTGTGGTCCGAATAGTCAGACAGCGTCCAGGAGGGAGGGAGGAGGTTCATTTACCCCCTGCTAACACACACATGAAGCATTGTTTGAGTGTGTTCGTACCGCTTCGAGACCCCGTTAGCTTGTGTTAAGCCTCCCTGGCGACTTTCCAGAAGACGCTCGGAGCAGAAACACCATCTTATCGCAAGTTTGTCATCGCTAGAATCATTATTTGCCCCCCTGCCAGGCTAAATCCACACACATGGAGCGCCATTAAGCAGAAGTGTGCCTCCCCTGCTTTTGAATTGAAGACCACCTGTATGCAGATGAATGGCTGTGATGAATGGGGAGACATGCCTTTGTGGTGCAGGAGAAGGAGCAGCTTGTCGGAGTGTGCCGCTATGAGCCAGAGGGCCAAGGGCCCGCAGGAGGCCTGGGGATAAAGGGACAGAGGGCAGCAGGGTGACAAGCTGTCCATGTGTAGATGAAACAATGCCAAGTGTTAACAAGCCTAAGCTAGCAGTAATGACAGAGGTTGGGTGCACAAAGGCCAACTATTTGAGATGCAATCTGTGATCAACTAGAGTCAATGCGGAGCGCATTACAGTGATTTAGCCTCTTTAAGCCCCTTTATACCCTTTTCATTGTGTCATAATGTTGATCTTCCTGATGACCTTTTTTTTCCGATGCCAGCTAAGGTTGTTCTCTGTGGGAGGACATCAGCAGCTGATGCTCGAGGACACAACAAGTGGTTATGTGATAGAGCCAGGCCAAAAAAAGAAGGCAGAAATGTGATCAACGGGATTACATCTCGCTTTGTCAAATAGAGATCAGAACACTCCTACACATTTTGAAACTCCAATAAAAACCTGTGCCAGCACATGCCTGTGTTTCTGTTTCTCTGCCTGTTTCTCTGCCACCCCTGTTGTTTTTTCGGTGTGGCATGACGCCCTGAGTTTCCGCGCGTCTCCTATCTGTAACACCCGACCCAGAGTCTCACAGTTTCACTCTGTGTCGTCTTGATTTATTCTCTCCTCTCTATTAAACACTCCTGCTTCTTCTGGAAACCCCTCCACCTCTCGAGACAGAGATCCCTGACCAGCTCTGATCCCAGCCCGAGGGGAAAAAAGTGAAGAGCGGGGGGGAGAAGAAGTGGAAAAAGGGAAGAAAATTTAATAGGGCGAGGGGGTCTCTATCTTTTAAATCGCTATCTCCCACATACCCTTAACCCCTCTTATCAAAACATGTATTCTATCTTGGCTTATGCTTTTCTTCTTCCTTCTGACGCCATCTGTTTTTCTTTTTATAAATCTCTCCACTCCCTGAAACTCTTCTTCATGTTCCCCTCCAGTAAAAATCGCATTTGCTACGCTTGATAGAGAAGTGAAAGAGAAAATCAGGCATTGCAGGTTACAGGTAGCTCAACAAGCTCTGTGTGTGTGTGTGTGGTTTTTTTTTAAAACTTAATTGCACGAGTTGTGTAATTGTGGGATTTCCATAGCATGTTGAACAACTTGTGGCAGATACTGTGACGCCTGGAGACAAGTCCCGGAAAAAATAAACAAGCCTATTTCCGTTCGCTGAAGGGTTTGTATGGCTGTCAGGTCTTCCCCCGACTTCCTTTAATCCACTTTTAGAGCCGTCGAGCTCTCCATCGTCTCAGACACTTTTTCTGTGAGTTTCTTTTTTGAGCCATCAAGTTTTCGGCGCTTTACTGTCATTCGCAGAAGCCCCGGTCTTCCCTCTCTGTGTGTATACGGGGCTGTGTGAGGATTAAGTCTCACTCCAAGAGTCATCTTGGTTTCTGCTAGCTGCAACAGCATCACAGGGGCCTGCAGAGAGGACTTACATGTTTGTTTGCGCTCGTGTGTTTCTATCTGTGATGGGAGATCCCGGCCCATCTGACTCTGCTTTTGGCTACAGCAGCAGAGAGGAGGTGTGTTTGTGGGTTGGAGTTTCTAAATTTGTGTTTCTCTCACGCCACGTGCTTGGTTATATGTTTCGATGGACGCAACACAAGGAGATCCCATGAGCAGCGGAAGTCGCTGGCAACAGGAGGACACTCGCTGGTGTTGTGTATGAGCGTGAACCGGAGGATCCTGTTGCTGGTAGCATGAAGCTTATGAATCACCGGCTAGTTTTACTGGAACATGATTTGCATTTCAGTCATTCCTCAGAGGAAATCAATACATTTAAAACAGTTTCTGATGTCAGCAGAGCTTAGTGTAGGACGTTGCAGGAATAGACGCTTGCATATGTGGAACTGGAAGAGGTTTTGCATCAGAAGGATTTATCATGATTGGGAATTTTTAATTGCGGTGTCAGAACTTATTAAGTCGACCTCTTTTATCACATGTCCTCGCCCTGCTTCCTCCTCCTTTTTCTCTCTTTTTCTGGGAGACATTATGGAAAAGCACCCTCAGCCATGATTAACCCCCCCACTGCCTACAGGATCTACAGCCAGTGTGTGTGTGTGTGTGTGTGTGTGTGTGTGTGTGTGTGTGTGTGTGTGTGTGTGATCCTCTCAGAGTGCCAGGACGTGTGTGTGCTTGCCCAGCCAGGCCTAGGGACAGTCAGACACTGAGCTTGTCTGCACATATGTATACACACACAACACACACACACACACACACACACACACACACACACACAGCATGCACACACAATGCCCCCTTCAGTTTCTCTGCAGCTATGGGGCTCTGTAGCAGCTAACCCAGGCTAGGCTCCATCCCTGCCCAAGGGAAGCCCTCGCTGGGGCCACAATCCTGCCGTCACCCTGCGGTCTGGACTTTATCCACTCCATCTGTGAGGTTGTTTTCTAAAGTCACCTGTCTGGGGAGGCGACTAAGCGGAGACCACTAGATCAGGCTGACTGATAAGACGGTAATAATTCTCTGCTATCAGACAGAGCGTAATCAGTACACCAGCGTGCCCGAACAACAACAGTCTGCAAGAGCATAAATCTGCAGAGGGTTCTCAAATGTTGGAAAACACAACCGGAGCCAAAAATCTCTTCTGTATGCAAAATATTGCACTAATCTGTCTCTGCAGAATAACTGCGGTATCATATCTACAGTTCTGAGTCAAAGTCCACATAAACAAAGAGTGGGAAATAATGCCAATTAGCACAAGGCGAAAAATGCAAGTTGACAAACTGCATTACAACAAATAATAACCACTCAGCGCATGCAATTAGTTGCAACATACAAGTACGTCACACAGCACAGTAACAACACAGTGTTAGAACACAACAACATATAATGACAACGTGACAACAACATGAGAGCAAACACAACACAATGGATGTAGGAAATACACTGGTACAGGACATTATCCATTTTTTAGTGGTGAAAACTACAAAATGCTTTAACTCAAGTTCTGTACTTAACAGTTTTGAGGTCATTGTACTTTACCTCTGAAAATCTGTACGATAACGAGTACACTTACATAACTGAAATATTTCTCAGGTACAAGTTAAAATGGCATTACGATAATATTTGAGTAAAAGTACAAAGGGTTTTTCTCAAACACTTCAGAATATCAGTTTCTTATTAGCCGTTGACGTTAAATGCGTTATGTTTTGTTTTCTTTTTGTCAGTTTGTCAGGCTTTACACTGGACCGTTTGTGATCGGAGCCACAAAAATGCAGATGAAAGGTTAAGATGTGAATTCAAACTGTGCTCGGTACTCAGTGACGGTTTTAGAAGTGACCAAGTAGATTAGACGGTGTAATGCAAACTTCAGTATTTTTGGCTACTTCATGCTTCTTCTCCACCAAATTTAAGAGGGAAATGTAGTTTTTACTCCTCTGCATTTAATTCAAAGCTGATTAATATTCTGCTTTTTGTAAAACATGTAATCAGTTCCTAAAATGACACATTATTGTAAATATTATATAGTTTTTAGATAAATTAGCTCCACCTCGACCAACTGCAACATTTAAGTGCTGCTTACATTTTAATACATCAGTAAAAATGCTCCAATAAGAGCCATTCTGCGTAATAATACTTAATACTGATTTTAAAAAAGTAATAGTATTGTTGATAGTTTACATGCTGTTGGCAGTAATAGATAGTTTTGATATTGTGGTGTTACTACTTGTACTTCAGAAAATGAGTACTTCTGTTTTTCTGTCCTTAGTTGTATGGTACTTATTCCTTATCGTCGCCAATTGATTGTATCTATTTTAACGACTGATAAAAGCTGATGACAGCTGACTTGACTTGATTCTAATGTTAAAAATAACCACCTGATGAGCTTCAGCTACGTTTTCACTCTTACCTGTTGGTTATTTCTTATCTTATCACTTTAATATTCCACTTCGACCTCGTATTTGTTTATTGTGGCACTACGATGTCATTACAGTCGTAGTGGGGTTGTTTTTGTGTTTTCTGGTCTAAAGTGCGGGGCAGCTGGAGGGAGCGTCTCCTGTGGCTGCGGTGGGCGGAGCAACCGGATCACCTCACTCCCATTGGCTGGAGGGGTGGAGCCACTCCGAGACAAAACAGACAAGTTGCGCGTCTGTGAATCAGTCAGGAGTTGCGATAGTGTTTGGTGAACCGCTTCACTTGAAACTGCCCTTATCACTACAGCGGGTGCGTAAAAATCCACCGATTGGCGTCCGTGCGCGTATTTACGCATCTACATCTCCAACAACAGACGCTTCTTTTAAT